>NC_057801.1:537058545-537066220 GCF_018294505.1 Triticum aestivum | reverse complement strand
CTACAGAAAACCCCAGCTCCCCTTCTTCCTCACTCCTACAGAAAACCCCCAGCCCGCCTTCTTCTTCACTCGCACTACAACTAGGCTCGTCATTCGTTACTCTGCTCAAATCCGTGAGCGCGACGTGACGCCCTCGAGGAAAATGGAGTTGGATGACCCCAGCGCCAAGAAGATGAGGCTCCCGCCAGCGGTGACGCCTGTTATAGTTCCCGCACCCGGCAGCGCAGGGAGAAGCGGCAACCCCGCCCCCACTGGATCCCAGGAACCCGTAGAATCTCGGGTGGACCGCATCAGCAATCGCCCGGACACCGTCCTTGGGGAGATCATCTCACTTCTCCCCACCAAGGATTGCTGCCGCACCCAAGTCCTCTCAATTCGGTGGCACCCTCTATGGCGCGCCGTGCCCCTTAATCTCGACTGTCGTCAGCTATCTCTCTTCAATGATTTTGAAATCCCCAGAGCCATCATCTCCTCCCACCAGGGCTCCGTCCAAAGCCTCTGCATCCCTTCATGCTACCTGAGCAAGCATACCATGCCCTGCATGGTGGACGCCTGGCTGAAATCCCCTGAATTCACAGAACTACAGCTGCTTGAGTTCTACTATTCCCCTGGAAATCACATACCACATACAGAATGCCATGAACTTGTGCCCTCAGCACCAATGTCCATCTCGCGGTTTTCCTCCTCTCTCCACACCGCCACCTTTGCGCTGTGCTACCTACCAGACAATCTGGTACTAAACCTTTGACTCCCATTTCTCAAGAAACTTTCACTTGTGCGGGTTCATATATCGGAGGCCTCATTGCACAACATCATCCACTCCAGTTGCCCTGCCCTGGAGTGCTTGGTGCTTGTTTTCACAGTTAGAATCGGTTGTCTCCAAATAAAGTCGCCTAACCTTGTAAGAATTGGAATTTCTTTTGACGGAAGGCAGCTCATCATCCAAGATGCCCCTTCACTTCAAAGGTTGATCCTTGATTCTAGTTATTCACCGTTGCAAATAATCGTCCTCTCTGCGCCTAAACTGGAGACCTTGGGTGTAATACATGATCTCTGTGCTCATTTCAATATGGTGTTTGGCTCCACAGTTCTTCAGGTACTTTATATTATCATCTACACTTGTAACCATAAGCTGCATTTTAAATTTCTGCGCATAAGTTATATATCATCTTGGAGTACACATTTTGTATTAATATAATGTTCTATGCTCAATGAAGAGTTTCTCCATGGATGGCCTATCAATGGTGCTGGATTCTGCCAAGATCTTATATATATCCAAATGAATAGTTTTGATCTGAACAAGATTATTGGCTTGCTGCAATGCTTTCCATGTCTGGAGAAGTTGTATATAAAGTTGATAATTTCACGCACATTGGAAGCCTGCATATAGTGTACTAGAATTAACCGTTCAGTTGTTGCTCTTTTGACACTCTTCTTTTAGACTTTAACTGTTTTCAATCTTCATGTCTATTTAGGCAACAGGACGGGGTAAGAAAGTTATAACCAACCGGTGGATTCGTAAGCATCGGGATTTTCTCACTTCTCATGAGATTCGATTGAAGACAATAACGCTAGAACGATATGTAGCCAACCGTGCAAACACTAGATTTGTTACATTCTTCCTGCTGAATGCGAGGTTACTATTGTCCATCAAGCTTAAGTTTATCAGCAGCATGGTTTTGATGGATGGGTATGTCGAAGAGCAAACAAAGGAGTTTCAGGTGGGCAAAAGAGCTTCTAAACGTGTCGGGCTTCTATTTACAACATATTGTGGTCATAAACTAGTAAATTTTACGACCCAGGATGTTCATTGTATGGACCTGACCGATCCATTTGACTATGACTGCCGAAAACAGTGCTGGAGTTAGATGTTGTTGCCCTTTTCAACCTGGTTTTTTTTGTAAACCTAATGAACAATTAACCCTCATACTTTTGTACAGTTTGTAAGCTGGAGTTAGATGTTCCTGCCCTTTTCAACTCGGTTGTGACTGTCATATTTTCTTTGAAACAAGGCAAATGGCTTGCCATTCGTTTAATTTAGAGTGAAATATTGTAACAAATCCCAACCAAGGGAAATAACATCACTCTCGCCGACTGCTAGAGCTCACTGTGCATTACAGAAGCCAAGTGATTAGCCCCCACCAGCACCCACAAACTTATTTTGAACTAGCACATCAAATGGGCTGTAAATTTTCATAGGAAAGGCTGCATGACCATGATAGATTTGGATTCTGACATTTGGGACCCGCGAGGAAATAGCCTATCAAGGTGGTGTCGACTTACTAGCCAGTCAACAAACGATTCTGCCTACCAGCCGTTGGATTGACATCCAACATCTGTCGTGTATCTTCTATCTCTTGTCTTCTTCTTCCTCCAGCCGCCCAAACCAAACCACCCTGTCGGGTCCGCCTGCTCCCACCTCCCATGGCTGGTTGCGCCTCCGCCGCCCTACCGTACGTACCCTCCAATGTTGGCCAGTCCCTCCCTCTATTCCCCCACACGTCCTGTTATTCTCCGATGACGTAGCCCCAACACGCACCCGCGCCCGAACCAGTCAACCCTCGTACTCCCCTCCGCCTGCGACTGGACCGGCGCATCTTCCACGGCTCCTGTTCGTTCCGTCCAAGGCCTCGCCGTCATCCTCTGCCTTGCGGCCTTGGTTCGCTCGTCGTGCGCGGTGTGCCGCCCTCTTGCGTTGTCAACGTTGTCAACAACCGAGAGGAACAAGGAGATGACTGTACGTGGAGAGGATGACAGTAGGGACCCACCAGCGTCATGGCAGTATGCAAGCAAGTGCCTCTATATTAAAAGCCCAAAATATATGGTTCCTCCTAATGGTTGGACATCTGGGGCTCACACCATTGTCAACGTAGTCAATAAACGAGAGAATTACACTACGAGCGGCTGACACCAGGGACCCAGTAGGTCATGCAGTTTTTTAGAGGAACAAGCAGTTGTTTATACTAGTTTTAGCGACGGATCAGGGTAACAATGGGGCTGTGCAGGGGTTGTGGCCCGTCTAGCCAGGGTTTTATTTATGTTTACCACATCATGAGCCCAGTTGTGTTTTTTTCTTGCTGAAAATGGCTAGCCCAGTTCTATTTTTTTAAAGAAATACCCAAACAAGGCCTACTTGCTTTATCGACCCTGTTGGGCTGCAAATCTTTCAAGATGAGGAGAGTTTCATTCGGTTTGCCCAGAAATGGGTTGTACATTTTTAAAACACATCAAACCGGGAATTGGTTTCATTTTTTTCATTAAAAGATTTTAAATTCCATTGATTTTTATGCGTGGACAATTATTTGGATTTTATATTTATATAAATTATTTTTCAAAATAGTTTATGTGAATCGATATTTCTGGATTAAAAACAATTGACCGCACCGAAATATGCAAAATTTTGTATACTTTTTAACCGTGGCCACAATATGGGGTGTAATGCTAATAAAAAGAAGATGGGCTCCAAAAAAATTCTTAAGAATTAGCAAATGGGTTGTACATTATTAGAAATAATGGCAGATGGGTTGTATGCTGTTTTCCACAGATTTGAGGCTGACTTGTGCACCTACTACAGGTTGATGCATATGCTTTCATAAAAAAAAGGTTGACGCACACGCAACGCCCTGTCAACTTAGTCAACACACGAGAGCAGTGACTGTTGGATGTCCATCCAACAGCTGTCGTGCTTCTTCAATCTCTGCTCTTCATGCTCCAGCCGCTCAAACAAGCGCCGGCAGGACTACCTAGTCCCTCCTCCCGCGGCCGGCTATGCTGCCGCGCAGGCCTCACGGCCCCACCGTACTCCCATCGCTGGCCTAGCCATCCCTCTACTCACCAACACATGATGTTATTCTCCGGGGACGGCAGACGAACCAGTAAACCCACGTACTCCTCCGCGTGGGAAACAACTACCGAGTATTCCCTGGCTCCGTGTCGTTCCCTTCCTAGGCCTCACAGTCGTCCACGGCCCTAGTGCTCTTGGCGCGGCCTGGTCAACGTGGTCAATGAACGACATCCATCGGAAGTAGACTGCACGTGGAGAGACTGACAGCTAGGTCCACGGCCGCACGCAAGGAAATGCCTCCTTATTACGCGCAAAATAATGATTCCTCCACCTGATAGCTAGGACCCATAGGAAGGGCCTCTATATTTCCCGAAAAAAACGTTCCCCCCGCTGACAAGTCGGACCCACCAGCTATATCTTCGCACGCAAGGAAGTGCCTCCTTATTACGCCCAAAAAATGAATATCCCCCTGCTAGCTGGGACCCACCATATTGTTGGGCTGACTTGTGGTCCTACTAAGTTGACGGGGACATGGGGCTTTGTCAACTTAGTCAATACTCCAGTGACCGTATGATGTCCATCCAATGGCCATAGTGCTTCTTCAACCTCTGGTCTTCTTGCTCCAGCCGCCCAAAGCAGCGCCGGTCTGTCGCCTGCTCCTGCCTCCCGTGGCCGGCTGTGCTACCATGGAGGCCTCACCGCCCCCATACTACTCCCACCACTGGCCAGGCCATCCCTCCACTCACCCACACCCCATGTTATTCTGCGGCGACGGCAGCCTCACACCGCAGCCGAACCAGTTAACGCTCGTACTCCTCTCCGCGTGGGCATCCACTGTCGTGTCTTCCCTGGCTCCGTGTCATCCCCTTCCTAGGACTTGCCGTTGTCCATCTCTGTGGTGCTCTCGGCGCGGCGTGGTCAATGTGGTCAACGACCGACTTCCATCGGAAGAGTACTGTACATGGAGAGGCTGACAGTTGGGTCCATGGCAGGCGCAAGGAAGTGCCTCCTTATTACACGCAAAATAATTATTCCTCCACCTAACAGCAGGGACCCACCAGACGGGCCACCAATATTTTGTGGAAAAAATGTTTCCCCCTGACTGCTGGGACCCACCGGATGGGCCATCGTATTTCGGGAAAAAAATGTTCCCCCTGCTGTCAGCTCGACCCACCGGAAGTGCCTCCTTATTACGCACAAAAAATGAATACTCCCCCGGCTAGTTGGGACGCACCTTGGTGGGAGGCTGACTTGTGGGCCTACTAAGTTGACGGGGACGAAGGGCTTTGTCAAACTTAGTCAATATGAACGATTCTAGCTCCAGTGACCGTACGATGTCCATCCAACGACCATAGTGCTTCTTCAACCTCTGGTCTTCTTGCTCCAGTCGCCCAAAGCAGCGCCGGTCGTGCCACATGCTCCTCCTCTCGTGGCCGGCTGTGATGCCACAGAGGCCTCACCGCCCCCTACTACTCGCACGCTGGCCCAGGGCATCCCTCTACTCACCCACACCCCCTGTTATTCTGCGGCGATGGCAGCCTCACGCCGCAGCCGAACCAGTGAACCCTCATACTCCTCTTCGCGTGGGCATCCACTGCCGTGTCTTCCCTGGCTCCGTGTCGTCCCCTTCCTAGGCCTCGCCGTCGTCCACCGCCTTGGTGCTCTCGGCGCGGCGTGGTCAATGTGGTGAATGACCGACTTCCATCGAAAGAGTACTGTACATGGAGAGGCTGACAGCTAGGCCCACCGTACTCCCATCGCTGGCCTAGCCATCCCTCTACGGCAGACGAACCAATAAACCCTCGTACAGTTGTACTCCCCTCCGCATGGGAAACAACTATCGAGTCTTCCCTGCCTCTGTGTCGTTCTCTTCCTAGGCCTCGCCGTCGTCCACCGCCCTGGTGCTCTCGGCGCGGCCTGGTCAACATGGTCAACGACCGACATACATCTGAAGTGGACTGTATGTGGAGAGGCTGACAGCTGGGTCCACGGCCACACGCAAGGAAATGCCTCCTTATTACGCGCAAAATAATGATTCCTCCACCTGACATCTGGGACCCACCGAAAGGGCCTCTGTATTTCGCGAAAAAATGTTACCGCCGCTGACAGCTTGGACCCACCAGCTATATCTTCGCACGCAAGGAAGTGCCTCCTTATTACGCACAAAAAAAATGAATACTCCCCCTGCTAGCTGGGACCAGTATAGTGGCAGGCTGACTTGTGGGCCTACTAAGTTGACGGGGACGGAGGGCTTTGTCAACTTAGTCAATACTCCAGTGAGCGTACGATGTCCATCCAACGGTCGTAGTGCTTCTTCAACCTCTGGTCTTCGTTCTCCAGCCGCCCAAAGCAGCGTCGGTCGTGCTGCATGCTCCTGCCTCTCGTGGCCGGCTGTGATACCGCGGAGGCCTCACCGCCCCTAATACTTCCACCGCTAGTCAAGCCATCCCTCTGCTCACCCACACCCCATGTTATTCTGTGGCAACGGCAGCCTCACACCGCAGCCGAACCAGTGAACCCTCGTACTCCTCTTCGCATGGGCGTCCACTGCTGCGTCTTCCCCGGCTCCGCGGTGTCCCCTTCCTAGGCCTCGCCGTCGTCCACCACCGTGGTGCTCTCGGCGCGGCGTGGTCAATGTGGTCAATGACCGACTTCCATCGGAAGGGTACTGTGTGTGGAGAGGCTGACAACTGGGTCCACGGTGGCCGCAAGGAGTGCCTCCTTATTACGCGCAAAATAATTATTCCTCCACCTGACAGCAGGGACCCACCGGACGGGCCACCGCATTTCGCGAAAAAATGTTTCCCCCCTGACTGCTGGGACCCACCAGCTACACCTTCGCATGCAAGGAAGTGCGTCCGGGCAAAAAAATGATTCATCCCCTGACTGCTGGGACCCACCAGCTACATCTTCGCATGCAAGGAAGTGCGTGACAGTCGGGACCCACCTGGTCGAAGCGTACGTAGCGTTGTCATTCTGGTCGCGAACGTGTACGTACATACTGGTGGATGTAGAGGCGCGCACGTGTCGTAGTAGAGGCGCGCACGTGTCATAGTAGAGGCGCGTACGTGTCGTAGTAGAGGCGCCCACGTAGCATGTACACGTACGTACAATGGCCAGTGTGCAAGAAATAAAATACGGCCACGTATATGTACATACAGGCGGGGTCTCGAACGCCTACTCGCGCATACGTACGGCCAGGGCTCGTGTACATGGCTAGGTCGGAACGGAGAAACAGCGTCGTTGTCGTGTTCATGGGGAGGCAACGGAATGCGTCGTGTTCATCGAGAGGCAACAGAACGCGTGTGAGCCAACCAGCTTGGACGAAACAGGCGATGGAAACGAGGCCTGGCATACCGTAGAACGGAGGAAACATCCTTGTGTTCGATCGGCCATGTTCGAAACGGGATCCTGTTCATCGGGAGGGGTCTGGCATATCGCAAAACAAAGGAAACGGACCTCCTATGGTCGAAATGGGGGTCATGTTGATCGGGAGGGGTGTGGCGTACCGCAAAACGGATGAAACGGACTTGTGTTGGAGCGCTACGGTCTAAACAGGGGTCCTGTTCATCAGGAGGGGTGTGGCGTACCGCAAAACGGGACTCCACGGGATACTATTCATATCCACCGTCGACCTCCTCCAGCCTCCACGGGCTACCGTCAACCTCCTCCAGCCTCCACGGGCTCCTGCTCATCCAGCCTCCACCGCACGCTACTTCACCGGCTACTGTTCAACCACCCCTCCACCGGCACCCCTCCACTGTCTACTGTTCATCCAGCCCTCCACGGGGTCGTCCTATTCATCTAGCCCTCCACGGTGTCATGTTCATCCAACCCCAACCGGCTCGATCGAGGCAACACCACAGGGTCCTGTTCATCCACCCCACCGCT
>NC_057801.1:537056238-537058247 GCF_018294505.1 Triticum aestivum | reverse complement strand
CATCGATCGGCTTCAGTTAGCAGCAGTAGCAAAGGAATCACTCGATCGGGTTCAGTTGACAACCATCGATCGAT
The DNA here is from genome assembly GCF_018294505.1 of Triticum aestivum. Taxonomy (NCBI): domain Eukaryota; kingdom Viridiplantae; phylum Streptophyta; class Magnoliopsida; order Poales; family Poaceae; genus Triticum; species Triticum aestivum. Next base: position 537,058,173 of record NC_057801.1, on the reverse strand, counting down.
CGCTCGGGTTCAATAACGCGTAGCCTGCAGTGCAATCGCTCGGGTTCAGTTAGAGCCCAACGCCTCGCTCAGGTTCAGTTAGAGCCAACGCCTCGCACACACGTGCATACGTGTACGAGAGAAACACGCATCGCTCGGCCCCCGACCACCCACCGTAACCGGGAACTCCCCGAAATTTTCCTCGCCCTCGCTTCTACTATGGTTTTTCCCGTCATGGACGACCCAAAGAATGTCATGCAGCTGCGTCTCCGGCCCGCCCAGGACGAAAAGCCCATTTTCTGTCATGATTTTTTGTCATAGAAGTAGGAGCCCACCACATCTATGATGATACCGGGTTTTGTCACAATTATCGTCATAGAAGTGTCATATGTATGATGGGAAAAAAATTCGTTTGGCCCAAAATGTCATGGATGTGTCTTTGTTTTGTAGTGGTGGAGACTGCCATTATTAAAATGCAGAAGCCGAGGAGTGCAACATTAATGGGAAGCCGGACACTACTCGTTACAACAGGTACTCGGGATTTGGAGAAGAACCCGCCTTGCAATGCCGAAGACAATATGCGTGCCAGACTCATCATCATTGAAGCTTGGTTTAGGGGCTATTAAGGGAGTCCTGTATTGGGGGGACCTCGGACAGCCGGACTATGTACTTGTGCCGGACTGTTGGACTATGAAGATACAAGATTGAAGACTTCGTCCTGTGTCCGGGTGGGACTCTCCTTGGCGTGGAAGGCAAGCTTGGTAAATTGGATATGTAGATCTCCTTCTTTGTAACCGACTTTGTGTAACCCTAGCCCCCCCCCCCCCCGGTTCTATATAAACCGGAGGGTTTAGTCCGTAGAACAACAACAATCATAATCATAGTCTAGATTCTAGGGTTTAGCCTCTACGGTCTTGTGGTAGATCAACTCTTGTAATACTCATATCATCAAGATCAATCAAGCAGGAAGCAGGGTATTACCTCCATAGAGAGGGCCCGAACCTGGGTAAACATCGTGTCCCCCACCTCCTATTACCATTAGCCTTAGACGCACAGTTCGGGACCCCCTACCTGAGATCCGCCGGTTTTGACACCGACAGTGGGCGCAAAGTTTATGTGGCCGCCTCGAGGTCGAGTGCTTTTTAGGCGCCCATGGGGCCGAGGAGTATTTTTTATTACTTCACTATTTGGTTTACAACTTTGGCTAGCTGTTTGTTAGAGGAGTAACTGGAAATTTTACTCCTCTAACCGGATTTAGGGGATCGACTTGTCACAGCCCTAGAGCTTGCTTGTAACTAGTGGCATTGCATCCATGCATCATGTCTAAATCTCTTTAAATTTGAATTGGGGAATTGGAGAGCCTCAGAAGTCATTTAAAAAAATGATGATCAACATTAAAAATTGCTTCAAATGTTTCCAAGGAAATGTTCCTTTTCAGCTTTGAAAAATATTGGCAAGAATAAAATGCAAACCAATATTTTTGGAGTGACTGAAACATTTATTTTGGGCCTTTGAATTAATTCAATAACTATTTGCATTGGATATATATTTGATATATAAATAATATATGTCCAATAATACTGGAACATTTTATGTGGTTTGGTATATTTTAGTTCTAGCCACATAACTATTTTCAGGATTTTATAAAATGGTTTAGTATTTTACTAAACTAAAACAACACAGAACAAAATAAATAAATAAAAACAGAAATAGGAAAAGCAAAGAGAGAGAGAGAACCCACCTGGACTTACCTGGCGCTCACCTCTCAGCCCAGCCGGCCCAGCTCCTGTGCGGCCCAGCCACCAGGCGTTCCCCCCCCCCCTGTCGTCTTCCTCCCCTCGCCCCGAAGCAGCTCGGTGGCGAGCGCTGGCGATGCCCCGGCCACCTCCTGCTTGCTGCCTTCCTCTCGTCGCCCTGGACCCCGTCCGCGACGCCACGCAACCCCCCGACCCTTCT
>NC_057801.1:536913171-537056228 GCF_018294505.1 Triticum aestivum | reverse complement strand
CCGTCCACTGCCACCACAGCCACCGGGCCTCCCTCGCTTCCCCGACTAGCCCACAAGCTCCGCCACTCCGTCCTCGACCCACCTCACCAAGCCTTGCCCCTCCAGAAGCCCCCGAACGGCCTCACCGGGCTCGTCTTCTACCTCGGACCCGCCGGCCATCACCGTCAAATTCGTCGGCTCCGGACCATCCCCGACCTCGCCGAGGCCACCGCTGCACCCGCTGTGAGCTCCGCCACCGTTTCCCCCTCTTCCCCTCTTCGTTTGATTGCCGTAGCCGTCGCCCCCTTGATGACCGAGATGCACCGCCGCCTGAGCTCGCCGTCGACGATGCTCCGGTGACCAAATGGTCACCCTGGAGTGTCCAACCTACTCCTCGCGATGTGTAGCACCCTTCTAGCCCCTTGCCCCGCTCTTCTACGCACTGAAACGCGACCCCACGCGCAACCAAACTCCGGCGGCCACCTAAGTCGTCGTCGGCGCCGATTCCGGCCACCTCGACCCCAGCTAACTCCACCAAGAGCTTCGGCTCGTCCCCAGCTCCACCTAGATGCCCTCCGCGGCCCTTTTGGTCGTCGGAGTGGCCAAAACCACTCTCGCCGCCGCATCAGGCTCGCCGGCGGCTAAACGCCGGCGCAGCTGACGTTGACTTTGACCACGGGTGGGCCCTGGTTGACTCCGATGAGTCACTGACAGGTGGGGCCCAGCCCTGTTAATTAACCCAGTTTAGTTTAATTAAATTCTAACTAAACTAATTACACTGACACGCGGGACCCACTGTCAGGTTTGACCGGACAGTGACCTGTTGACCTGCTGACGTCACTATGAGGTCATGCTAACGCAATAATTCCTTTCTGGAATTTAAATAAATCTTAAATGATTTAATAATTTCAGAAAATAGCTAAAACTTCAATAAATCATAGAAAATTAACCGTAACTCCAAATTAAATAATTTATATATGAAAAATTATCAGAAAAATTCAAGCAATCCATCTGTACCATTTTCATGCATGTTAGAACAACTTATAGCTGCTGTATAGCACAAATCAATTAAATGGCATTTGAATAATCACATATGGAGTTTGAATTTGAATCTTGTATTCAAACCAACTTCATTTAATCTGTTGCTAGTTGCATTAGCTCAAAACACATTCATATTGCCATGTCATGAGCATACATCATATTGTGCATTGCATTGATTGTATTTCTTCTTTGTTGCCGATATCTGTTCCCTCCCGGTAGACGATGTTCCGACGTTGTGATCGTTGACACTGATGAAGACTCAATGTTATCTTCAGAAGTGCCAGGCAAGAAAAACCCCCTTGTTCATTCCGATAAAATCCCACTCTCTCGCTCCTGCTCTCTTTTAATGCATTAGGACAACACCGATTCATCTGTTATTTGCTGCGGTAGCTGAACCCCTTTATCCTTTGCATGACCTGTTATTGCCACAGTAAATAGATGAAACCCACTAGCATGAGTAGGAGTTGTTTGAGCCCTGTTGTGCCTACTCATTCATGATTGTTTGTCATGCCTGCTATTGCTTAGAGTTGTGTCAGGTCTGATTCATCCGGGATGAATCAGAGGTGTATGAACATGTCCTACTGTATGTGAGCTAAGTGTGTGAATACGATTTGGTAAAGGTAGCGGTGAGAGGCCATGTAGGAGTACATGGTGGGTTGTCTCATTGCAGCCGTCCTCAGGAACTGAGTTCTGTGTTTGTGATCCATGATTCAGCTACTACCACGCATTGGGCCCGAAACCAATGGACCCTCTCGGCTTCTTGATCACCCTTGTCCTCTGTCCAGGAGTTGCAAGTAGTTTCTGGTGTTTGTAGTATGCTGGAGGCCGTGCGCAGCGCTGACCGTAGGGGTGGGCTGTGATGCGTTAGGCACGTGGCCGGGTAAACCGGGCGCCCGTTTGGTGTCACGGAACCCTGTTCACATCGTTTGGGGCTGTGAGCGAAACTCTGGCCGGATCTCCTCATGGATGGAACCCGAATAGGCGATAAACCTGGACTAGAGACTTGAGTGTTTAGGCAGGCCGTGGCCGACACCCACGTTGGGCTTCCGCTTGAAGGTTGCCGAGTACATGTCGTGTAAACGGCGGTAAGTGGTGAGAGCGTGTGTGAAGAAGTACACCCCTGCAGGGTTAACATTATTTATTCGAATAGCCGTGTCCGCGGTAAAGGACTTCTGGGTTGCTTATATTAGTTCATAGACAAGCGAAAGTGGATACTCTAAAATACGCAAGATAAGCGTGAGTGCTATGGATGGCGTTCTCGTAGGGAGACGGGAGCGGATCCATAGTGGTGTATTGATATGGTGAATATGTGGACTCGTGTGCGCCACCTCAAAAGAGTTACTTGCAGTCGTAGTTCAGGATAGCCACCGAGTCAAAGCTGGCTTGCTGCAGTTAAACCCCACCATCCCCTTTGTTGATAATGATGCATATGTAGTTAGTTCTGATGTAAGTCTTGCTGGGTACATTTGTACTCACGTTTGCCTATTTTATGTTTTGCAGAGAGACCTCAGTCTCGCTAGTAGTTTCGCGTGGTCTTCGACGTTTAGCTTGTTACCTCAGCTACGATCTTGTGCCCTCGGCAGGATCTGGTAGATAGTCAGGCTTCTCAGCCTTTTTCATTTCTAGATGTCTGTACTCAGACATGTTAAGCTTCCGCATGTGCTTTGACTTGTATGCTCTGATTGTTGGGTCATGAGACCCATGTTTGTAATATCTCGCTCCTCGGAGCCTAATGAATAAAATACTTGAGTTGTAGAGTCATGTTGTGATGCCATGTTGTATTTGCACATATCGAGCATATTGTGTGTATGTTATTGAAATGCTTGGTATGTGTGGGATCTGACAACCTAGTTGTTTATCCTTGGTAGCCTCTCTTACCGGGAAATGTCTCCTAGTGTTTCCACCGAGCCATGGTAGCTTGCTACTGCTCCGGAACACTTAGGCTGGCCGGCATGTGTCCTTCTTCGTTCCTGTGTCTGTCCCTTCAGGGAAATGTCACGCGATGAATACCGGAGTCCTGTTAGCCCGCTACAGCCCGGTTCACCGGAGTCCTGCTAGCCCAGTGCTACATCCTGGATTCACTCGCTGATGACCGACACGTTCGATGTTGGGTCATGGATGCCTGTCCCTGTAAGTTTGTGCCACTTTGGGTTTACGACTAGCCATGTCAGCCCGGGCTCCTTATCATATGGATGCTAGCGACACTATCATATACGTGTGCCAAAAGGCGCAAACGGTCCCGGGCAAAGGTAAGGTGACACCCGTGGGAGTACCGTGCGTGAGGCCGCAAAGTGATATGATGTGTTACATGCTAGATCGATGTGGCATTGAGTCGGGGTCCTAACAGCGTTAGTATCAGAGCTTGACTGCCTGTAGGATTACCAAGCCAAACTGGTCGAAGTTGAGTCTAGAAATTCTTTAGTTGTATAAGGGAATTGATTGTGGGTTGGAACGTAAGGCTCTTTTTACTCCTTATACCTCATGGCCTTCTGATCTGAGTCATCATCTTCTCTTCTACGGGGATTAAGAACTAGGCTATCTCTTCTTTCTATTAGGATCACGTGTTACTAATCAGTAGACTTATAAGATTGTTGGATTTAAGTCTCAGTTCAGTTCCTACTACTTCCGTATGTTAATTGTTGATCTCGAAACCTTGATATTGTGCTTCTGAGTGGTTATGCCACCATTTTTGTGAATGTCTCAAATCTTTTCTGAGCATTTACAGCCGTTATGCTGTCCGAGTCATCCCAGGTTTCTAAATAGTCTGATGCATTTGCAAAATCCTTTTCCCTCTGGTTTCGATGTTCCTTTATGCCAGCTCAATCACACTAATTGTTGAGTTGAGGTATTCTATTGCCTTGACATTTATGTTGGAGTTATTATTATGACTCTAGGTGTTTTAGGGAGTCACCTAGTAATCTAGCAATGTTTTGTGTTCCCAGTGTGAAGATTCTGGCCATCATTCTCGAAAGCATCCCGTGGTGCTACTTAGTAGTAGGCATTCTACTCCTGGGTTCTGAACCCGAGATTCACTCTACTTACTTCATGTTGATAGGGTTTGCTAGCTCCTTTAGGATATTAGTAACCTTTGCGATAGTCCTTGAGGTTCGTGGTACATCCTTCTTCCAATTACCATGAACCATTCTTGGCAGGAGTTCTTCTGAACCAAAAGATGACAACAAGAGTGCTCTCGATGAGTTCTCCATGCTATATTGTGACTCTGCCAGCTCAACCTTTCTGCATGGGTTATCCGGAAGAATTATGTTGAACTTGGTTCGACATACTAATCTATGCATCCACAACTCAGAAAGTTATATGTTCCTTTGAGTTGTCCCTCTTTAGTTGTCTACTGACCTTCGTCTATCAATTGATAGTCAAGAGTATGCATGCATTCGTTTATCGATGCCTATTACTCTTGTGGTCCGTCAAGCCATTCTATCGCGGAATGACTAGGAGAAACAAACTCCAGTACCTCTTCCATATCCAGGATTGGGTCAAAGAAGTCGTACTCCGCAGATCAAAATGCCAATCCAGCTTTTGCTCCGTTCTACCTTGGAGTATTACCATCTTTTATATCGGGATTGTTATAGGAATTGCACACCATCCTATGAACTCTTGGTACAGTGATACTTCTTGCCATCATTGTTCATTCCTCGGTTCCTGTGTTATTGTAACCGGAATGTCGACAAGTGAATCGTGATGTGTGAAATCAATACTCCTAGCAACCTTGTTGCTTGGTAGTTAAATGGACCACAACCTCATTCTTAGCGTGCTGATTATTGAGTCATCATTCTAAGATTGATCGTGCTACCTAGTCCTTATTTAGGTGCACCCTTCGATTGATGAGTTAGGATCTTGTCAAGTCCTCACTCATTTGATCATATCGTCTTGCCCTCAAAAGCGAGATTGTTCTCGAGCTTAGTAACATACCGGTGGTTCGTGATCTTCCGAATATCTTCTCGGAAGTATTACCAGGTTGTCTCCTGACTGTTATGTTGAGCTCGTGATCAAGTTGGTTTCTTGTGAACCACCTTCTCTCCAAGAATCGGTGTTAGATATCCCTGAGCTAGTTGGTTAAGCTAGACAACAACTTGGAGAGTTGGAAGATAAAAGCTTGCCTGACTTAGTTCGTTCCAAAGGGATATTCTTGTGTAGTGTGTGTTGAAGAAAGATGATATCTTCATCGATTGGTCCCTATGATCAGTTGCTGGACCTATTGTCTTATCAACCCTTTGATTTGAGTGTGGGCTATCGTCAAATCAAATCAGTACCAACGATGCTCGTAATGTTGTCTTACTCGTGGTTGATCCCTCGAGCGTACACCATTACATCTTTGGTCTGACCAATGCTATCACCGTGTTCACATGATGGTGGAAGTCCAGTGATATGGAAATTCCGATGAGTTGTTGTTGAGCCCATCAGTAGCATTTTGTCTCCCCCCATGAATCATGTTGAACATTAAGCTAGTGTTGGAAACCTTTGAAAGCATTTGTTCATGCTAGCTCATGAAGCATATGTTTGGATGAAGAAGTGACTTCCTCTAGTTCATGTGCATTTGATGCAAGTTGCCGCCGTGGACTCGAGAAAGTCAATGTTGCTTTCTTTGGAATCATTCCAAATCAGTCATGCACACGTGCAAAGAATTCTGTGGTTTGAAGACTTGCAACCTTCAATCTATATGTATCCCTAGCACACCAAGCCACTGATTGATTTGTTCAAGGAGAAGGAGTTCCTTCATAAGAGCTAATCCGGACTTATGTAAGGACTTCGATACCCTCGTTGATGGTTCCCCCTCTTGAACTCGGTAGTGTTTTATTATAAGACTACTCTGTGGTCATGCTTGTCTTGGACAACATGTTCACATGTTGTAGCAGAACCAGCTCATGTTTTGGAGCTTACTATCGTAGTTCATTCCTCGAGAATCTCGCAACGTCATCTCGTCGATTTGTGTTGCAAACTTTCATTTTTCTTCCTAGACTCGATGAGTCTGGAATATCCTGACACCAACCAGATCTGAATCTCAGGCAGATATGATGGTTGGAACATTTCCCAAGAACTATAATATTGGTCTCGCGATAACCGGTAAAGTGGATGTCGTGGCCAACACACCCAGCCGGAAGACCTCCTGTTGTAGTATCTTGATTTGAGGAAGTTGGCCACCTCCCCATAGGGATTTCGTAGGATTTACTCCCTAGTTGCCCCTATGGATTTCTGTGTTCCGAAGTCCGACCTTTTTACTTGATGTTCTAGATATCAAACCATATCTATGAATGGGTTACACTAGCACATCAAGGAGAACATTAGAAGAGGAGTGCTAAATGTCTCTCGGTCGATCATCCAGATTTCGTTCCCTTGGCCTCGCTAAGGTGAAATCTGAGAAAGTGTTATCCTCCTTTGCATCTGCATCGTCCATCGCTATTCATCATGGTAGTATGTTGTGTTGTCAGCACCCTTGACACGGATGTTGATAAAACCTTGATGATTGTGGAAATGCTCAAGTTCTTGAGAACACGCACAAGCGCTACGTGTTATCATCGGCTCTAACTGGGATTCCTCTCAGTTTCCTCGGCAATGCTATGACCTTTTCAAACAGTGAATTCACTCTCTATTGTTGGGTTCTTCCCCAGTTACCAGAATCACTCCCAGCATTTACATTTTGTTCCCGGCTTGCACCGCCAATGGGCCATTCTACCATGGGTCTCTTCCATTTCCGGTGATAAGCAAATTCATCCATTACGTTGTCTTCAACAAGGTAATTCACATCATCCAAGTCCGAGTATGCCATTCTACCGACCCCCTCCAAACGATCGCTCGAGAATTGCCTTAGGCTGGTTTTAAGAGTTCCAATGATCCCTGAACCAAAGGTAATTCTTTTTGCCACTTAAGGGGATATATCCACGAGTCACCTTCCCTAAGGTGCATCGTTGTGGTATCATGGCAACTCAACTCCTCGCTGCGCTGACAACCGTTTACTACTCTGTTAAGTGTGGAGTTGTAGTCTACCTGGTAAACCTCGTCATCTGCTCCACTCCATCCCTCTAGAGGTGTGCTTCGTCCCTCAGCTCGAGAAATGTTGCTATGTCCCATTCCGTGAGTTAATCCTGAGTTGTTCGACCTTCGTGAAGATCGATTCTTCTAGAGTCTCCTTCTCCTCTCATTGTCATAATAGCCGGAGTTCTCAGAACAAGACGACAAGACAAAGATGGTGATCGATTCAACATGCTGATGAAGTGCACCCTGGATCGTGAAGATTGTACTAGTTTGCGTTTCCCCTTCGTCTTACCCTACAATTGAATCTCGGGTCGAGATTCTTGTTTAGTGGGGGTGAGTTGTCACAGCCCTAGAGCTTGCTTGTAACTAGTGGCATTGCATCCATGCATCATGTCTAAATCTCTTTAAATTTGAATTGGGGAATTGGAGAGCCTCAGAAGTCATTTAAAAAAAATGATGATCAACATTAAAAATTGCTTCAAATGTTTCCAAGGAAATGTTCCTTTTCAGCTTTGAAAAATATTGGCAAGAATAAAATGCAAACCAATATTTTTGGAGTGACTGAAACATTTATTTTGGGCCTTTGAATTAATTCAACAACTATTTGCATTGGATATATATTTGATATATAAATAATATATGTCCAATAATACTGGAACATTTTATGTGGTTTGGTATATTTTAGTTCTAGCCACATAACTATTTTCAGGATTTTATAAAATGGTTTAGTATTTTACTAAACTAAAACAACACAGAACAAAATAAATAAATAAAAACAGAAATAGGAAAAGCAAGAGAGGAGAGAACACCGCTTACCTGGCGCTCACCTGGTCAGCCCAGCCGGCCCAGCTCCTGTGCGGCCCAGCCCACCAGGCGTTCCCCCCCCCTGTCGTCTTCCTCCCCTCGCCCCGAAGCAGCTCGGTGGCGAGCGCTGGCGATGCCCCGGCCACCTCCTGCTTGCCGCCTTCCTCTCGTCGCCCTGGACCCTGTCCGCGACGCCACGCAACCCCCCGACCCTTCTCACTCTCCTCGCTCCTTCCCCCCCCCTCCTCTGTTTCTCGCACGCAGCCACCGAGCGGAGCTCGTCGCCGCCGTCCACTGCCACCACGGCCACCGGGCCTCCCTCGCTTCCCCGACTAGCCCACAAGCTCCGCCACTCCGTCCTCGACCCACCTCACCAAGCCTTGCCCCTCCAGAAGCCCCCGAATGGCCTCACCGGGCTCGTCTTCTACCTCGGACCCGCCGGCCATCACCGTCAAATTCGTCGGCTCCGGACCATCCCTGACCTCGCCGAGGCCACCGCTGCACCCGCTGTGAGCTCCGCCACCGTTTCCCCCTCTTCCCCTCTTCGTTTGATTGCCGTAGCCGTCACCCCCTTGATGACCGAGATGCACCGCCGCCTGAGCTCGCCGTCGACGATGCTCCGGTGACCAAATGGTCACCCTGGAGTGTCCAACCTACTCCTCGCGATGCGTAGCACCCTTCTAGCCCCTTGCCCCGCTCTTCTACGCACTGAAATGCGATCCCGCGCGCAACCGAACTCCGGCGGCCACCTAAGTCGTCGCCGGCGCCGATTCCGGCCACCTCGACCCCAGCTAACTCCACCAAGAGCTTCGGCTCGTCCCCAGCTCCACCTAGATGCCCTCCGCGGCCCTTTTGGTCGTCGGAGTGGCCAAAACCACTCTCGCCGCCGCATCAGGCTCGCCGGCGGCTAAACGCCGGCGCAGCTGACGTTGACTTTGACCACGGGTGGGCCCTGGTTGACTCCGATGAGTCACTGACAGGTGGGGCCCAGCCCTGTTAATTAACCCAGTTTAGTTTAATTAAATTCTAACTAAACTAATTACACTGACACGCGGGACCCACTGTCAGGTTTGACCGGACAGTGACCTGTTGACCTGCTGACGTCACTATGAGGTCATGCTAACGCAATAATTCCTTTCTGGAATTTAAATAAATCTTAAATGATTTAATAATTTCAGAAAATAGCTAAAACTTCAATAAATCATAGAAAATTAACCGTAACTCCAAATTAAATAATTTATATATGAAAAATTATCAGAAAAATTCAAGCAATCCATCTGTACCATTTTCATGCATGTTAGAACAACTTATAGCTGCTGTATAGCACAAATCAATTAAATGGCATTTGAATAATCACATATGGAGTTTGAATTTGAATCTTGTATTCAAACCAACTTCATTTAATCTGTTGCTAGTTGCATTAGCTCAAAACACATTCATATTGCCATGTCATGAGCATACATCATATTGTGCATTGCATTGATTGTATTTCTTCTTTGTTGCCGGTATCTGTTCCCTCCCGGTAGACGATGTTCCGACGTTGTGATCGTTGACACTGATGAAGACTCAATGTTATCCTTTGCATGACCTGTTATTGCCACAGTAAATAGATGAAACCCACTAGCATGAGTAGGAGTTGTTTGAGCCCTGTTGTGCCTACTCATTCATGATTGTTTGTCATGCCTGCTATTGCTTAGAGTTGTGTCAGGTCTGATTCATCCGGGATGAATCAGAGGTGTATGAACATGTCCTACTGTGTGTGAGCTAAGTGTGTGAATACGATTTGGTAAAGGTAGCGGTGAGAGGCCATGTAGGAGTACATGGTGGGTTGTCTCATTGCAGCCGTCCTCAGGAACTAAGTTCTGTGTTTGTGATCCATGATTCAGCTACTACCACGCATTGGGCCCGAAACCAATGGACCCTCTCGGCTTCTTGATCACCCTTGTCCTCTGTCCAGGAGTTGCAAGTAGTTTCTGGTGTTTGTAGTATGCTGGAGGCCGTGCGCAGCGCTGACCGTAGGGGTGGGCTGTGATGCGGTAGGCACGTGGCCGGGTAACCGGGCGCCCGTTTGGTGTCACGGAACCCTGTTCACATCGTTTGGGGCTGTGAGCGAAACTCCGGCCGGATCTCCTCATGGATGGAACCCGAATAGGCGATAAACCTGGACTAGAGACTTGAGTGTTTAGGCAGGCCGTGGCCGACACCCACGTTGGGCTTCCGCTTGAAGGTTGCCAAGTACATGTCGTGTAAACGGCGGTAAGTGGTGAGAGCGTGTGTGAAGAAGTACACCCCTGCAGGGTTAACATTATCTATTCGAACAGCCGTGTCCGCGGTAAAGGACTTCTGGGTTGCTTATATCAGTTCATAGACAAGCGAAAGTGGATACTCTAAAATACGCAAGATAAGCGTGAGTGCTATGGATGGTGTTCTCGTAGGGAGACGGGAGCGGATCCATAGTGGTGTATTGATATGGTGAATATGTGGACAATTGTGCGCCACCTCAAAAGAGTTACTTGCAGTCGTAGTTCAGGATAGCCACTGAGTCAAAGCTGGCTTGCTGCAGTTAAACCCCACCATCCCCTTTGTTGATAATGATGCATATGTAGTTAGTTCTGATGTAAGTCTTGCTGGGTACATTTGTACTCACGTTTGCCTATTTTATGTTTTGCAGAGAGACCTCAGTCTCGCTAGTAGTTCTGCGTGGTCTTCGACGTTTAGCTTGTTACCTCAGCTACGATCTTGTGCCCTCGGCAGGATCTGGTAGATAGTCAGGCTTCTCAGCCTTTTTCATTTCTAGATGTCTGTACTCAGACATGTTAAGCTTCCGCATGTGCTTTGACTTGTATGCTCTGATTGTTGGGTCATGAGACCCATGTTTGTAATATCTCGCTCCTCGGAGCCTAATGAATAAAATACTTGAGTTGTAGAGTCATGTTGTGATGCCATGTTGTATTTGCACATATCGAGCATATTGTGTGTATGTTATTGAAATGCTTGGTATGTGTGGGATCTGACAACCTAGTTGTTTATCCTTGGTAGCCTCTCTTACCGGGAAATGTCTCCTAGTGTTTCCACCGAGCCATGGTAGCTTGCTACTGCTCCGGAACACTTAGGCTGGCCGGCATGTGTCCTTCTTCGTTCCTGTGTCTGTCCCTTCGGGGAAATGTCACACGATGAATACCGGAGTCCTGTTAGCCCGCTACAGCCAGGTTCACCGGAGTCCTGCTAGCCCAGTGCTACAGCCTGGATTCACTCGCTGATGACCGACACGTTCGATGTTGGGTCATGGATGCCTGTCCCTGTAAGTTTGTGCCACTTTGGGTTTACGACTAGCCATGTCAGCCCGGGCTCCTTATCATATGGATGCTAGCGACACTATCATATACGTGTGCCAAAAGGCGCAAACGGTCCCGGGCAAAGGTAAGGCGACACCCGTGGGAGTACCATGCGTGAGGCCGCAAAGTGATATGATGTGTTACATGCTAGATCGATGTGGCATTGAGTCGGGGTCCTGACATGACTAGAGATGCTCTTAGGCTTTGGAACACGGTCATTGAGAAATTCTACATCGTTGGCATGGACACTTCCTTATGGCATTTGGTGGACCCCATCAAGGATTGATGGGCAAGTACAAGTGCGATGGGCACCCCAACAGAAAAGCCTAACCTCTGCATTGCTATTGATCATCGAGCCATTTACTAGAAACTAGGCCTAACCAATCACGAGAGCCCAATTCGCATTCTGGATCAAATTCAATGGTGCACTTAAACAGGACCAATCCCTACTTGAAGGTTCAGTGATGGAAGAGGAAGGCACATGGGAAAGAGAGACTATCTTAAGACTGGGTTTCCTGAACTTTTTAGATGTAGGAATCTCGGGAACGATAATCATTTTGTGGGATGAGGTCTGTCTCAACCTATGTGTTGTAACACACCACTAATCAAAACTGAAGCAAGAAAAATCATGGGCCAAATAGAAAAATTTCACGCTTATTTGAGTTATTTTTCCTTTTTTGCGAGAAACTTCCGATTCATCATGACATGGCAATACAAACACAGAAATAAAAAAAATTACATCCACGTCCATATACCACCTAGCGGCGACTACAAGTACTAGAGTGAGTCAAAGGTGCGCCGCCGCCATCACGCCTCACTCACCGAAGTTAGGCCAAACTTGCCGTGGTAGACAGAAGGGAAGTCGTTGCGCTAATGCCCTATAGGACTAGCGCACGAGAGCAGCAACCATCGCCGGTGAAGATAAGTATAGATCGGAAGAGTCCAACTTGTAGACACACGAACAAAGACTCGATCCAAACAGACCCACAGAACTCGGTCATTGAGAACCATATTCCATCTTTAGGGAGCCAAATGTCTACTATGCAACTTTATTCTTGTAGACTTTGTTGGGCCTCCAAGTGAAGTGTTTCGTAGGACAGTTGCAATTTTTTTTCAAGTGTATGATCTAACGTTTATCAATCCGTGTGAGGTGTAGGATGAAGGTGATTCTCTCTCATGCAACTCTGCAATCAAATACAAGTGATTTCTTGTGTTCCCAACACACCTAATACAATTGCCGGTTGTATAGGTGCACTAGTTCAACGAAGACATGATATAAGTGATCTATTGTGTCCCCACACACCTAATACAATTTTTAGTTGTATAGGTGCACTAGTTCGGCGAAGAGATGATGATTGGTGTGTAGTATGGATGGTAGAAATATGTTTTTATAATATGAACAAATAAATATAGCAAGGTAACACGTAACAAAAGTGAGTAAAACGGTGTCTCAATGCTTGAAAACAAGGCCTAGGGTTTATACCTTCGCTAGTGAAATCTCTCAACATCACTAAAATAATTGAACATCATGATAATCCCTCAAAGTGTATCAAAGAATCACTCCAAAGCTTCTATTCCATCGGAGAAAGTAGGATGAAATCGCATAGGTAGCAAACTACCTCAAAGTTGTCTTTTTCCAATCAATCTATTGAACCATCCCAAAGTGTCACGAATAATCCTAAAGATCATATTACAACAACACCATATGATACATATTGTTCAACCTTTATGTTTAGATTACCCCATTGTCACCACGGGTATCCGCAAGTTAATTACTAGACATGCAACAAGTGATCTCAAATCCAAAATATTTAATCCAACATAAAAAAAGCTTCAAAGAGAAGACCCAGTTCACCATAAAAAGAATAGAGGGAGACGAACATCATAAGATCTAACTATTAATAAAACTTATCATACAATCAGATCGAAATCAATCAAGAACATGAGAGAGAGGGAGACAGAAAGATCAAACACATAACTACTAGTACACACCCTCAGCCCCGAAGATGAACTACTCACACATCACCATAGAGGCAGCAAGGTTGATGAAGAGGGCTCCATAGATGGTTTCCTCCTCCGGCAGAGTGTCAAAAAGGGCTCTAGATGAGACCGTTTCGGAATAGAGGCTTGCGTTGGCGATAAAATTGTTTCAGGTCTCGCTCCGAGGGTGTTGTAATATATGTGAATTTATAGGCCAAATATTAGGGCAAACAGAGTAGTAGGGGGCCCACAACACGCCTGCCCCATGGCACGCCCCTAGGCTTGTGCCCCCCTAATCCATCTTCTATATCACCCCGAAGCTTCTAGGGTCTCTTGTTTCAGAAAAAAAACCATCAAAAAGTTTCGTCGTGTTGGATCTTCGTAGGTATCGATTTTATGTAAAACTAAAAACAAGCAGAAAACAACAACTGACACTACACGCTGGATTAATATGTCAGTATAGAAAAAGAATATAAAATGATGGCCAAAGTATGTAAGAATGATAATATAATAGAATTTAACAATAAAAAAATATAGATACGTTTAAGACGTATCAAAGTCACCACCGCCTCATCTGCCTCACTAGGACACAAACCCTAAACATACTCATAAAAACACCTAAAAACGAAGCAAAATCCCTCCCGCTGGCAAGGGCCGGGATCCACCGCGCCTTCATGACCCTTAGGATACCGGAGACGAGGCGGACCCGACGCTGACGAGAGGCTGAGGAACATTAGCCTTCTTTTCTTGAGAGGAAGCGACGGCCGTGGACGTTGAGTTATTTTGCCTTACTAAGAAACTAAACTTTAGTCAAGTCAAGTTGGCTAAAAAATGAACCCCTATAAACTCTTAAGATAATAATGTACCTTTATTTTGTAGCATTTTCTCCATACACAAAAGTACTTAGTATAAAAATTCTCTTTGAAGCCCTAATAATTATGGTATAAGTAAACTCTAAAAATCACCATAACATGGATTCTTTAGAAATCACAAACAAGATCTGCAACACCTTAGAACATCAGCTAGCCCAAAAATTGTAGAGTAACGTACCTACACAATATTTTTTTTACCATACGATCCCACCCACGAACACTATAGATCCAATCTCACCACAAGAACGCAACGGAGAGGAAGAAGGTGTTGGTGAAGATTCACAAATTCTCTAGGTGCTAATTTTAGGTATTAACAAATCGGGATTCAGTCAGATCTCTACAAATTTAAGGTTTGAAATAGACTTTTATCTTCCTGTAATGCTACATTCGTGATGCACAACAGTTTAAACTAGGTGATACCCCGCGCGTTGCAGCGAGGAATTTCTTGTGATTTTTTCATTAACATCCACATAGCAAAGAAAGAGACAATATGAATCAATAATATGGTAGACTTCATATAGAGGTGATAATAATTAATAATATGATAGATTCAACATATAAGTGATTCAAAATTATTCGAAGTTGTATGGTAAAATTATATCAATTTGTAGCATCAACCATATATGAACCATACAATATATATTTGATATTGTTTGTGAGTGTCGTCTTCTTAGTGAATAAAGTATCCAAAGACGGATGGTCCCCAAACAATGTGATAGCAGTGTGTTAAGGTGTGGACTCACATCTAAAAGTGAAAAATGCTGGTTCTTGTGTGTTCTTCACCATTGCAGTTGCATCTTTGTATTCCTTTTGAGCTTCTCTAATTGAAACGACAAAAGAACATGGTATATCACTGTTTGAAGAATTAAGAGGAATCCTACAGAAGACATGTGTTGTCAATCAGGGTAGATGCACAAAGGTAAAACGTGAGATAAAAATATATAGATGATGTCATATGTCATTAAGAGTTTCTTTTTAGATGATAAACGGACCAACTCATTTCTTGATTTTCATTGCTACATTTAGCGAATGCCTAATACAAAACAAAATTGAGAATCACAATGAAAACTATTGCTAAAATTATCCCTGAAGTGATATTGTTAAGATCATCACATCATTAAACATCAGAAGTGCAGAAGGTTAAAATAAGTAAAGAAATTTTATTAGTGAAGTGCTCATTAGGACGGACAAAAAATCAACCGCTTATGGGTCATAAATCTAAATAAACATGTTAATATTTGCTAGCCCTTGCCTCTGGTTTCAGTTCGCGCGATGCAATGTGTGTCATGCAGCGGCTGCTTGGGAAGGAAAAATATAAGCAAGTAGGGGAATATAACATGAGATAATAAAGTAGTACAACAGAAACTGAATCTTGTGGTTATATGTGGATTTCTCACCGGCTGGATCATATTGTCCGTGAACATAAGCATCAGTCATAGTTTCTGCCGACCTGCAAGAATGAACCCATAACTAAACCAATCAATAACAGTGTTTGCAGCAAGCAACCAAGAACGTAAAAAACTTCGTGTTCTAGCCAAGAAGAAACCCCACATCAACAAATCGTGTGATCCCTATACCCAAGTTGTCATCACATGGAAGCGGGAGGGATCAAATAAATTAGGAGATCGTATGTACAAATCAGATGGACTGTGTCGCTCACCATGATGCTCTTTCACCTTTTGACTCTTGGAGATGGCCGTTGAAGAGCACAGGAAGAACAACTTCTTTGCTTTTGGGTCTGTAACCTATGAGCGACGGCGGCAACAGAGCCATTGGAGGATAGCGAGAATGGAGACGGGTTTGGATTAGATGGGATGGTATTTGTTGGTGGAGGAGACCATGAGTCGGAGAAGACACAATGTGTCGAGGAGATTAATAGAAGACGAAGAGGATGAGAGAAATCAACCGATGGTACTGAAAAACCGATGAGACGGATCTCGAGAAGATGATAAGACTGCAACGCATATCACAATCTCTTTTTTTCTTTGGGTAAGAGAAGCTTTTCGATCTGCACCAAAGTATCCTTTTTTTTAGGCAACCGAAGTAGCCAACTCTATAGAGCCCATACGTCGTACGCGCAAAGAGGCTTCCTTCCACCTGGACCAAAAGTCCCAACTATCTAGCCCATAATCTGGCTACATCAACCCAAGTTAGAAATTAAAGCGTACGTCTACAACCCAACTAAAATAAATCGATGTTCTCAAAAAAAAGCTAAAAGAAATCTAGACCAGAGGAAGGCAGCGAGCGGGCAGCTGGAAAGGAACGAACCGATATGCTTCACTTAGCGGTGGCACTACTTAGTAATTTCGTGAACTTTTCATCGGACGGTTGTAGACTCCTGAGCTGTACTGCACCAACGCCTATAACAATTCAGGTGATGTAGCCTCATGAGAAGGCAGGAAAATCACCTAGTGGGGTGCCCCTGTTTAGATATAGAAGATTCAAAGAAAATCTAATTTGCCTTATAAAGAAACTAATTATAAGCAACGGTCAGGATTTTTCAGATTTCGTGCAGATCTGTGCGTGCTGCGTATGCGCAGTGGCTCGATTGCCTGATGGAGATTCCCGACCCAAGTCCAAACAGCGCGGGGCGGTCGCCTGGGCCGGAAGAGAGGGCGTGCAGCGCCTGAGCTGCGGCCTGCCTGCTGAGCGACCGCAGCCTACCTAGGTCTCCCTCGCACGAGTGAGTACCGGCGATCCCACGGTGTCTCGTCGCCGTCGGGGGCCGGGGCAAGTGCTCGCCTAGCAAGAGCAGGGACTGTCCCGGAGAGCACGGCCACGCGCCCCCCATCCCCAGCGGCCCAGCTTCCTCCTGATCCCCCGCTCCCCCGCAGCTGGCGACCTATCCGCGGTAATATCCTGCGCTGATCTAGTTCAAGTTTCCCCAATTTGTATCGGTAGACTGCATCCACCTCTCGTATGCCGCGGTGCTTTGAGTAATTCTGGTTCATGGCCGCTGTTCTTTCGGTCTACAGGGTTCTTCCGCTGGGCGAGAAAGCTCAGCATCTGCTGCTGGTTAGCGATGCCGATGCAGATGGATGTTGATGGGCAGCCAAGTGAAGCGCTGGAAGAGATGGATACCCTGGTATTGTGTCCCTTCTGTTTCGCTCTTGTGCTAAAAACCTAAGTGTTTGCTGGTGTATTTCTTTCTCGAAACAAGTACTTGCTGGTACTACTATATGAGTTGAGGGAAAGGGACACAAATATAAGATGTTCTAACTTTTTTTGGATCCGATGTATATAGACATGTTTTAGTGTGTTTGTTCACTCATTTCAGTCCGTATGTAGTCCATATTGAAATATCCAAAACATCTTATATTTGTGAACGGAGGGAGTAGTTTCTAACGATTATTTTGTGGATGGTCTGTTCGCCTTTGCTATGGTGCTCTTCGAGTAATTAAAGATATCCTCGTATGGTTACACAGCTCTTCTCATGTAATATAGGAATACATGTGAAAGCACTGCCTGCATCACAGTGATGAACCTTTTGAATTATGGGAACTGTTCCCCATTTTCTGAGCTGGAAATGGTTTTGGTGATGACAATCCACACTAACTTTGGCTGGGTATGCAAATGCAAACAATAATCAGTTAGTAGTTACACGTGCTTGCCATTATAGGGAGGGGCTATCTCTTTTTTGTACCTCTAGTTCTTGTTCCCTAACATAATTATAATTATGTTTCTTGCTTTAATCATCCATCCAAACTGTTTTTTGCAGGAAAATTATACATCTGAGAATGAAATTTGCGGCATTTGTAGAGATATTGTCATCGATAGAGGAGTTTTGGATGGTTGCCAACACTGGTATGGCTCAATCACGGATTTACAGCTATCCTGCATTTTTGACTTTGTTCCATCACCTCCCTAACATTTGTGCATAGCTTCATATTTACCATTAAGGTCTCGAGGGTCAATATTGTGCAGCTAGAACTTTGTAGGTTACAATCTTATTTTTCGTTTTGTGTAAATATGTTTGCTAAACCTGCGTAGTGTCAACGCATATATGTGTTATGCACCGTCCAAGTCATTCTCATTTGATAATTTTGTATTCTAGTCCACCTTCTTGCTTATTTAATTGAAATGCTTTCCCTTACCCTTTTTAAGTTCAAGTTCTTTAAGTTCAAGTTTTAATTTGACATTACCATTGTTGACTAGATTCTAAGCCTCACATGTTCTATCTAGTGCTGCTCACTCTTAACACCTTTGGAATTAATTTCTGCACATGAAGAAGTTAAAAAAATATGACTTGTAGTCACATAAGCAATGATATTGTATCAATGTTCACAGTCTCCTACATGAGTTGTTTAAAGCTCTAATGTGATAATTAAATAACTTTATTTCACATAACAGGTTTTGCTATACATGCATAGACAACTGGTCTGCCATCACAAATCGCTGCCCCCTCTGCAAAATTGAATTTCAGAATATAACATCCACTCCAGTAAGTAAAACATATCTCAGTGCTGTCAATCTTGGAAAAATACTAACACCATCTGGAAATTCATGGATTTTTTTTTGGCTCAGTGCCTGAAGAGGTAGAACTGCATTGGAATGTAATTTTTTTCTTTGTATTGAAGGTATATGATAGTACTGGTACTGGAGATACTATTGAAGACGATTACCCTTTAACAAGGTAAGGTCAGAAGGTCGTGCACCATCAGTTTGAACATCTCTTAGTTCAATTTTGTTGTTGTTTACTCTGTAGTTCCCCTGTCACCTCATAAGCTAGATTATTGGTTTCTTGCTGCCATATTTTTGGGGCCTTTCATCCTGTAAGTTGTGTAACCATTATCAGCTTTTGTAAAATAATACTCTTATTCATTAAATCATAGCGCCATTGAGAGCCCTTCCCTTGGTCAGGTATACTAACCATAAGATGGCAACTGAGTCACCTGACCATGTTAGGCGGAAAATATTGCTGGTGTACTTTTATATGCTTGTGTGTACTAATAGTTTATCTGCCTGTGAATCCATGCCATATCATTTGGTCCATGAGTAATGAGCATCATGATTGTAAATTTCTTCTTTTAAGATGCCTTTCATTTATTTATTTTGAAAGAATGCGCAACAAATAAAATAAAGGCCATGCTAATTACTTCTCCTATTTGTTTTCCTTATTATTGTGCAGTGGTGATGATGATTGGTATGAGCCAGGCGAAAGCAACACACTATCTTTCCCATCATACTATATAGATGCAGAAGTAACAATATTCATATTATATTTCATCATTTCCTTTTCAAACCAGTGAAACTTCCCATATTCATTATCTCCCGAAGTTGATCTGTGGCTTGCTATTTTTTCCCCATTTCCAGGCAGTAGTTTGTTTGGATGGTGGTGATTGCATAATTCGAAGTGGACTCGTGGCAGCTGAGGATAATTCAGCTTTAGATACATCAATTGCTTGTGATTCCTGTGATCTATGGTATATATAACTGTACTATTATCCTATATGTCCATTATTAGTTGAGACTTGTTAACCAGTTCTGTTTTCTAATTACTTTGATCCTTAAGCCAGGTATCATGCTATATGTGTGGGCTTTAATCCAGAAACTACATCTGAAGATTCGTGGTTGTGCCCAAGGTAATTTTACACTGATACTATCTGACTCTCTCTTTGATTACCCTTTGCTGGTAGGAGTATCTTTATTTTGCTCTGGGCTTGTGATAAGGAAGTTATCAATTGCATTCTGTAGATGTGTATCGATTGAAGCGAAAAATGAGTCAGAGGTTATCCTGAAGCAAAACATCAGTGGAGATTCTGATAGAACATCTACCGATGCATCATTTTCTGGGAGGGTGTCAGTATCTGTTGCAGATGATGGTGAAACTGCCCTTGTTGTCTCGATGGTTGGTGTAAATTCTGAAAGTAAGGATGACCTACAAGAAGGTTCACTAGGCTCGAAGACAGCCCAAGAAGCATTTTATTGCAATTCACATCCAAGTTGTTCCATAGATGATTTATCACATGAGGATGTTGCAAATGCCTGTATCCCGAGGAACAAAGATATTTCCTGTAGCTCACACAATAAATCTTCTGAAACTAATTTGGCTCGCATGGTTTCTTCTGAACCAACACAAAGATCATCAGAACTTTCAGCAATGCGTGAGTCAGCATGTATCTTATTTAGCGCAGAGCATGGTAATATTTCAAATGAACAGTCGGAAGTACCACAAGATGGGCTATCTTATTCATTATTATGTAGAAATAAGGAGGCTGAAAGTACAGGAGAGGATGCTGCGCTGCCTAGAAACAGTAATGGGAAATCTCCTGTCATCAAATCTGCACAACTTTCATCAGCAGGTATGTTGGGTAATTTGCTTATTCCAGCACAATAATTGAAGGACTCATACTTCTAGCTTATCAGAGATTAGTAAGCTTCAACACATGCCAACTTGTCATTCAGTCATCATATTTGAATATTTCAGTAGACAGTATGCTGTGTTAGTTGCACCTTTAGAAATTTGTTGATCTTTTTGGTGGTAGAAGTTTGTTTTTTCACAGCGAAAAAAGGAAATTATTACATTACTATAGACAATGTATATTTTATAGCTTAGTTTAGATAGATATGATTGTTTGTTTGTTTCTGGCCCAATCTTGCTTGATTATACCGCATTCTTGTCTGTTCAAGGGGTCGTGTGGTCATCACATTATGCATCCAAATAACATCTTCCCTTTTTACCGATGCAGCTAGTAAGGTGGCAAGATCAGCTGACATTGATATGATCAACTCAGACGCAGTTCAGAAGAGGAAAAATGACCAGAACACGCAGTTGCCACCCATGTAAGAATCTTTCGCTTTGCACTCACTTGCAAGAACTGCTAATTTTCACTCTCACATGACAGTTGCATAGATCTACACAATTTCATTTTAGTATTGTCAGTCTTTTTTCCAGGCAGGATAGACAAAATACCAGTGACATGGAATCAGGAGGTGAAATTAGTCATCCTGCGAAGAAAGCAAAACTGGGAGTGCCGGATCAGGAAATGGATCTCATTGCAAACTCAGGTGTTTCTTCATCAGACTGCCATGCTACTTCGATTGCAGCCGAAGTTATTGCCAGTGATACATCAAAAATTGCCACACAGAATAAATATGTCCCTGATATAATGAGTATAGTTGAAGGAGAGAGCTACATGAGGGATCCTGGCAGGGAGCTGGCGAAGCCTGTAGGCAGAAGAGCAGGAGATAAGCCTGGTCTTAGAATGAAGAAGATTTTACACAAGGACGGAAAAGAATCAACTGCTGTAGTTCAGAAGCTACAACAAGAGATAAGGGAAGTAGTTAGAGATAATGGTATTAGTATACTCGAGAAGGATAACGCTTTTGACGAAAAACTTTTGACCGCATTCCGTTCAGCAATTGGGAAGTCCATGGATGGACCAGCCAAAAAACCCAACCTTTCACTCGCAAGGAAGTCGCTGCTTCAAAAGGGCAAGATACGTGAGAATCTGACCAAGAAGTTGTATGCATCATCCACAGGAAGGAGACGAAGTGCATGGCACCGTGACAGGGAAGTTGACTTCTGGAAACATCGTTGCTCCCCAGGGATAAATCCTGAAAAGATTGAGACACTGCAATCAGTACTTCAGTTACTCAAGGAATCCTCAGATACTGGCACGCGCAAAGAAAGTGCTGAGGAGAAGAAAGCCTTTTTGTCCAGGTTATATCTGGCTGATGCATCAGTTGTTCCCAGAAAGGGTGATATAAAACCTCTCTCCGCCCTTGAAGGGTGCCTCCCATTCGATAAAAATAGCCAAATCAAAGGTGACGACAGCAAATCAACAAACAAACCTGCACCTGTGACTCAGACAATCAAAATCAATTCGCCCAACAGCACCAGAAAAGTATTGAGTTCTTCGACCCTGAGTAAAGAAGCATTGAGTAGAAGAGAAAACAAAAATGGTCAGGCAGCACAGAATAAACAAAACCAATCTGCTGGTGATATCAAGCAGGACAAAAGAAAATGGGCCCTTGAGATCCTGGCAAGGAAAAATGCCAGCTCTATTGCTAGCAAAGATCAAACAGAAGGCACAGACGATCTCAGCAGGAACTACCCTTTATTAGTAGGTGTTAGCTTATAAAAAATAATAATTCAAAAGTTCATTGACCACTACTCTAGAAACACTAACAAGTTTGGTTTTCTTAGGCAAAACTTCCTGTGGATATGCGGCCACAGCTCACAACTGGACGTCATAATAAAGTTCCTATTTCAGTTAGACAGGTAATCATTAAGGGAGTCCTTTACTGTGCTTACACATTGCCGGCTTCATTATTTGCTCTCACTTTGTTCCATTTCAACTAAATTCTAATTATAAATTGCAAGTGTACCTGTATTTTTCTTGTTCAACGGTCAAATTATCAACCAAATTATGTATCTCAGGCACAACTTTACCGCATCGCCGAGTATTATCTGCAGAGAGCAAATTTGGATGTTATTCGCAGATGTGCAGATACCGAATTGGCTATTGCTGATGCTGTCAATGTAGAAAATGATATTTACGGGAAGTCCAGTAGCAAATCAGTTTATGTGAATCTTTGCTCCCAGGCTACTCGCCAGTCTGCCAAGCCAAAACCCGAGAATGATGCTTCAACTCTAACTGAAAAGGCTGAAGTTAGCAGCGATTTGATATCACAGCAGGTTACAACTGAAAATACCAATAGTGGTAACAGTAATGTGGAAGAAGCTTTAGACAGAGCAGGCCTTTTGGATATTCCTGCTACTGCCGGACAAACTGATAAGAGTGAACTAGGTGGTGTGCTTGAGCAGAATGCGAGTGAAAATACTGTTTGTTTCAACAGCGTGGAAGAAGCGCTAAAAAGAGCAGGCCTCTTTGATTCCCCTCCTAACAGTCCCGAGAGAAAAAGTACCACAGCTGAATGTAATTCCAGGACAGTTTCCGGTTCTCCAATTTCCATGCAACAAAAATATACAAATACAGATGATACTTACTTGGTAAATTTGGACTCTGAACCGAGCAGAAGTTTGCAGTCAAGTTCTGATTCTAGGTTTAGGGATGCATCCCCACTTAAAGATGAGGATGATTCATCCTGTCAGCAACCAAAATGTAGTTCTGAGGATGATCAGAAATTGATACCCAGCGGAGAAACTACAGATGCAACAGAAAATGAAACCCTTTCAGTGAACTTGGCCGAAGCCGATAAATGTAGTTTGCAATGCGAAAAAACGAGTCAAACAGACAAGGAAACTGTAGCTGACATCCCTGATGAAGGTACCGGGCATGTGGAGGACTCAAAAGAAATGGACATAACAGTGAGCGATTTGCATAATAAATCTAGTCATGGGAATAATGTGCCGAAAGAAGGTGAAGGAATCAGTCAAGCAGTGAAACTGGAGCTCGGTAAAGAGAAGTCTTCCAGTGGCAATCAAGAGTTGAATCGTAAACATTCCAAAGGAGACAAGTCATCCACCCATCCAGCAGAAAGTGTAGACAGTTGGAAGAAACCAGCACCTGACCCAGGCAATAACAGCACACCAGTTTCATCTAGTTCCATACATAAGAAGGTAACAACACACTTGTATGTTCCACTGGACATCTATTTTTACAGTGTTATTCCCTCTGGCTGAATTTCTGAATACAACTATGAGGTGTTGCATGGAGGCGTGTTACATATGTACGCCCCTTCTGAGCTGCTTTGTTTCGACATTTGTAGGTTGAAATGTTTGTGAAAGAGAACATCAGGCCACTTTGCAAGAGCGGCGTAATCACCGTGGAGCAATACAGGTGGGCTGTTGCTAAAACAGCAGAGAAGGTTATGAAGCACCACTCGGAGGCTAAGAATGCCAACTTCCTGATCAAGGAGGGTGACAAGGTGAAAAAGCTTGCTCTGCAGTATGTTGAGGCAACTCAGCAAAAGATCAGTTGACTCGGCGAAAATCTGGCTATCCCTGGAATGTCGTCGTGTCATGGTTGTGCGATTACATAGCAATTCGCAAACTCTACACGGTCAGGTTGACTGGCCATTTCAGGCAGACCCTCAAAAAGAGCTTTAATTCTTCTAGCTTTGGTCGTGGATCGGGTTTTTGCAAAGTAGACCAAATTTTATAATCCGGAATTTATGTACAGTGGACGTGCTTTTGTTACTTTCATTCAAGCTGTCGACCGAATGGGGGGAACGGGACGAAGTTCTGAGAGATCATTGCAAAGCAATGGCATGGTGAGCGTGGGTTTGCAACTGTTATGGAAATTCAGTGCGACCATGCGTATGGTTTCTCCACTGATGTAGTAGTACTATGTAACACCTGAAAACAACAATTTAAGGCGGCGGTACACACTCGTGCTTCAGGTTAAACAACCGTGTAAATAAATGTTGATCAAGCTTAGCAGCCATTTGGAGCGAACCCGACACGCTCCTTCTCGACGTCGAACACGACCCGGAATCCCTGCTGCAGGACGTTGCCGAGCACGCTGAGCCCGTCGTCCGTCGCCTCCAGCGCCAGGCAGTGGTACTTCCCGCCCTGCTCGGGTATGAAGTAGTTCCCCGGGGGCAGCGCCACGTCCGCCCCGCCGGCGAAGTGCAGCGTCACTGCCGGCACGCTGGCGCCTCGGAGCTCGTAGCACGCGTCGAACACTGACATGCCCCGGGCCAGCCTCCGCATCCCGGCCGCGGCCGCGCGCGCGTCGAAGGCGTCGCGCAGCGCCGCGTACGCGTCCCTGGGGAGCCGCGATATGGACGTGCCCGAGTCCACCACCAGGCCGCCCCGCCCGGTCGCCGGGTCCAAGGAGAGGCTGCAGCTGGAGAAGCCCCCGGTGACCCGCTTGCCGCCGACGCTGAAGCCGGCCACGTTCACGTAGTAGAGGTTGGGGCGCCGCGGGTTGGACAGCAGCGGGGTGAAGGCCGTGCACAGCGGCTCCGGCGTGCGGCCGAAGGCGAGGTAGGAGCCGCTGCTCCGCGCGACGGACGTGCGGTCGCCGAGGCAGTAGGCGAAGTAGCGCCCGTAGGTCGGCGCCACCTGCGTCGCCAGGGAGCCGGCGCCGCGGCCGACGCCCAGCACCCCGGCCGACGAGTCGAACAGCTCCTCGTTGTCGTGGCCGCACCCGATGACGATGCTGTCCACGGACGTGTCGTTGGAGAAGACGAGCCTGTCGGTGGCGAGGTTGCCCCTGCTGCCGGAGCCGTCGCCGTAGACCATGGTGTACCCGCAGGCCCCGGTGCTGCCGTCGCAGCCCTGGCGAGGGAAGCACCGCGGCGACGAGCATGGGATCTGGCGGTAGGTGCTGGAGCCCTTGGGGTCGTAGAGCAGGCTCATCTGGCGGTGGCAGCGGCGGCAGGGCTTGCACTGCAGCCAGATGAGGTCGCTCCCGGTGTCGATGACGAGCAGCGCGGTGGTGGACGGGGTGCCCACGCCGACGGACGCGAAGTACTCGCCGCTGTCGAAGGGGAGCCCGGACATGACTGGGGAGTGGAGGCGGTCGTTGTGCGCGGAGGAGCGGCGGAGGCAGAGGGACGCCTTGAGGGTGGCGTAGCCCGCCGCGCGGCGGCTTAGGAGGTTACCCCGGCTGGCGCCCGGCGGCGGCGGGAAGACCGCGTCGCGGTGGACGACGGGGATGCGGAGCGTTGCTGGTGGCCGTGTGGCATTCGTCGACGCCGAGAAGAAGGAGAGGAGGAGGAGGAGAACGAGGGTGGAAACTGTACGCTTGTGCTCCGCCATGGTAGGATGGAGGTTTGAGAATGGAGTGAAGCGAAAAGAGAGGTAGTACTGTATGTTGGATCCTTCTGAGGAGCAGGGGATCAGGACCCAGGTGGCGGTTTCATGGAGTTTCTTCTTGCGCATACGTTGTTCAAATTCTTGATTAATCGCTGGGTGCCTTCAGTTTTCTCTGCCGTTTTTCTTTGATCCCTTGCACTACTCCTTCGCAACTTCTCCGTTGGGAAAAGCACGTGGCAGCACGGCAGGTTGGCGGTCCCGCGATCACCGATCACCGTCCCAACACCCCCGGCTTTGTAGTAGCTGTTCCTGGGCAGCACCCTGCTTTGCAGTGACGTTGCATGTAGAGGTGGAGGTTGGTTCCAACTCTCCGTGGTTCCTGAGCACCCACATGCCTGGTTGCAGCATCCCCTGTGTCACCGTTGTAGCAGCGGTGGCAAAATCCACAAATCTGAGCTATGGACAAAATTATTTCACAAACTGAACTGTGTTTGATTTTTTTTGCCTTAGCTGACATTTTTGTGTAGCGCCCGAAATCTAAGCGTCACACTATACTGTGCAGCGCCTAACTCTCAGACGCTACATGCCTAGCCAGTGTCGCATCTCAAACTGCCCAAAAAATGCTAAGTCAATGTGCAACGCCTAATAGCTAAGCGCTACACTATACAGTATAGCGCCTAGACAACACTAGGCGCTGCACTACTCGGATTACAACAGTGCCAGCAGGTGGCAATATAGTATTTGCACGAGCAAGGCGAGTCAATGCCTCGGGAATCACGATGTACTTTTATATCATCAAATGGAACAGCGCAGCTGGCCAAGTTGGTTGTTTGGTGGTTCACCGTGTTGGAAATAAACCTAGCAACCCTAACACTACTACCTAGCCACGGACGATGCATATAAATTACTCCGTGTATGGCTAGTAATTTATGCTCCGCGCGTGTCGTCTTCCTCCCTCGGGCGTAAGCATAAACATAAAGTTGTCCTGTACAACATACGAAATAATGGGAGTGCAAGCTGCTGCAGCTGTTGTAATCCAAGTTGTGCAGCGCCTAGCGTCTAGGCGCTACACTGTATGTAGCGCCTAGCTCTCAGGTGTTGCACACTGACTTAGCATTTTTCGGGCAGTCTGAGATGCGACGCTGACTAGGCGTGTAGCGCCCGAGAGCTAGGCGTTGCACAGTGTAGTGTGACGCCTAGATGTCGGGCGCTACACAAAAGGGTCAGCTGAGTGGAATTTTTTTAAACACAGTTCAGTTTGTGAAATAATTTTGTCCAAGGTCAGATTTGTCGTTTTTGCTAGCAACGTCCGACACGGGTCGTAGCACCCTCAATGGATGGTTCCAGCTCCCACTGGTGCCCGTCGTAGCATCCCGGTGGCTCGACTACAGCATCCTACGTCATCGCCGTAGTACCATGTGGCCGCATCCCAAAACCAATTGCCTCTGTCTCCAGCATCGGCTCTCGCCATCTCTAGTAGCAGCGGCCGTTGCTCACAGCATACCGGCATACGGTCGTCGTCGTTGCAGCATGGGTGCCTGCCATCTCTAGCAATTACAGCAGCAGCTTGCAGCACACTAGCTTCCCGGTGGGTCATTGTTGTAGCACAGGTGGTTGCCGTCTCCAACGACGGCTCTCACGACTTGTAGCTCCCAGCGGTGGCCATCGCAAGCTGGCTTGCGGCGGCGATAGAGACTTTGAAGAAAATATGCCCTAGAGGCGATAATAAAGTTATTATTTATTTCCTTAATTCATGATAAATGTTTATTATTCATGCTAGAATTGTATTAATCGGAAACATAGTACATGTGTGAATACATAGACAAAACCTATAGTCCCTAGTATGCCTCTACTTGACTAGCTCGTTAATCAAAGATGATTAAGTTTCCTAACCATAGACATGTGTTGTCATTTGATGAACGTGATCACATCATTAGGAGAATGATTTGATGGACATGACCCATCCTTTAGCTTAGCATTATGATCGTGTTAGTTTCATTGCTACTGCTTTCTTCATGACTTATACAAGTTCCTCAGACCATGAGATTATGCAACTCCCGGATACCGAAGGAACACTTTGTGTGCTACCAAACGTCACAACGTAAAATGTGATTATAAATGTGCTCTACAGGTGTCTTTGAAGGTGTTTGTTGGGTTGGCATAGATCGAGATTAGGATTTGTCACTCCGTGTTTCGGATAGGTATCTCTGGGCCCTCTCGGTAATACTCATCACTATAAGCCTTGCAAGCATTGTGACTAATGAGTTAGTTGCGGGATGAAGTATTACAGAACGAGTAAAGAGACTTGCCAATAACGAGATTGAACTAGGTATTGAGATACCGACGATCGAATCTCGGGCAAGTAACATACCGATGACAGAGGGAACACCGTATGTTGTTATGTGGTTTGACCGATAAGGATCTTCGTAGAATATGAAGGAACCAACATGAGCATCCAGGTTCCGCTATTGGTTATTGACCGGAGACATGTCTCGGTCATGTCTACATAGTTCTCGAACCCGTAGGGTCCGCACGCTTAAAGTTCGGTGACGATTGGTATTATGAGTTCATGTGTTTTGATGTACCGAAGATAGTTCGGAGTCCCGGATGTGATCACGGACATGACGAGGAGTCTCGAAAGGGTCGAGACATAAAGATTGATATATTGGACGGCTATATTCGGATACCGGAAGTGTTCCGGGTGATTTCGAAGAAAACCAGAGTGCTGGAGGGTTACCGGACCACCCCAGAGAACTAATGGGCCACATGGGCCTTAGTGGAGAGAGAGAGGGCCAGCTAGGGCAGGCCGCGCGGCCCTCCCCCTCTGGTCCGAATTGGACTAGGGAAGGGGGGGGGTGGCGCCCCCCTTTCCTTCTCCCTCTCCTCCTTCCTTTCCCCCCTCCTAGTAGGAGTAGGAAAGGGGAGTCCTACTCCTACTAGGAGGAGGACTCCTCCTCTCCTGGCGCGCCATAAGGGCCGGCCGACCTCCCCCCTTGCTCCTTTATATACGGGGGCAGGGGGGCACCCTAGGACACACAAGTTGACATTGTTTAGTCGTGTGCGGTGCCCCCCTCCACAGTTACACACCTCAGTCATATCGTCGTAGTGCTTAGGCGAAACCCTGCGCCGGTAACTTCATCATCACCGTCACCACGCCATTGTGCTAACGAAACTCTCCCTCGGCCTCAACTGGATCAAGAGTACGAGGGACGTCCCCGAGCTGAACGTGTGCTGATCGAGGAGGTGCCGTACCTTCGATGCTAAGATCCGTTGGATCGTGAAGACGTACGACTACATCAACCGTGTTTTCATAATGCTTCTGCTTTCGGTTTACGAGGGTACGTGGACACACTCTCCCCTCTCGTTGCTATGCATCACCATGATCTTGCGTGTGCATAGGAATTTTTTTGAAATTACTATGTTCCCCAACAGTGGCATCCGAGCCAGGTTTATGCGTAGATGTTATATGCACGAGTAGAATACAAAGAATTGTGGGCGATAATAGTTATACTACTTACTAGCATGTCATACTTTGATTCGGTGGTATTGTTGGATGAAGCGGCTCGGACCAACATTACGCGTACGCTTATGCGAGACTGGTTCTACCGACGTGCTTTGCACATAGGTGGCTGGTGAGTGTCTCTTTCTCCAACTTTAGTTGAATTGAGTGTGGCTACGCCCGGTCCTTGTTGAAGGTTAAAACAGCACACTTGACAAAAAATCGTTGTGGTTTTGATGCGTAGGTAAGAACGGTTCTTGCTAGAAGCCCGTAGCAGCCACGTAAAACTTGCAACAACAAAGTAGAGGACGTCTAACTTGTTTTTGCAAGGCTTGCTATGATGTGATATGGTCAAGCATGATATGATATAAATTGTTGGATGAGATGATCATGTTTTGTAACAAAGTTATCGGCAACTGGCAGGAGCCATATGGTTGTCGCTTTATTGTATGCAATGCAATCACCATGTAATTGTTTTACTTTATCACTAAGCAGTAGTGATAGTCGTAGTAACAATAGGTGGCGAGACGACAACGATGCTACGATGGAGATCAAGGTGTCGCGCCGGTGACGTTGGAGATCATGACGATGCTTCGGTGATGGAGATCATGAGCACAAGATGATGATGGCCATATCATGTCACATATTTTGATTGCATGTGATGTTTATCCTTTATGCATCTTATTTTGCTTAGAACATCGGTAGCATTATAAGATGATCCCTTACTAAATTTCAAGGTACAAGTGCTCTCCCTGAGTATGCACCGTTGCTACAGTTCGTCGTGCCGAGACACCACGTGATGATTGTTGGGGAACGTTGCAGAAAATTAAATTTTTCTACGCTTCACCAAAATCAATCTATGGAGTCAGCTAGCAACGAGATAGGAGTGCATCTACATACCCTTGTAGACCGCGAGCGAAAGCGTTCAAGAGAACGGGGTTGAGGGAGTCGTACTCGTCGTGATCCAAATCACCGAAGATCCTAGTGCTGAACGGACATCACCTCCGCGTTCAACACACGTATGGTTGGGGAAGACGTCTCCTCCTTCTTGATCCAGCAAGGGGGAAGGAGAGGTTGATGTAGATCCAGCAACACGACAACGTGGTGGTGGAAGTAGCGGCGATCTCGGCAGGGCTTCGCCAAGCACAGCGAGAGGGAGAGGTGGTACGTGGGGGAGAGGGAGGCGCCAGAGACTAGGGTGCGGCTGCCCTCCCTCCCCCCTCTTTATATAGGGGGCCTAGGGGGTGCGCCAGCCCCCTAGAGATCCCATCTCAAGGGGGATGGCGGCCTAGGGGGGGACTTGCCCCCCAAGTCAAGTGGGGCGCCCCCCACCCTAGGGTTTCCAACCCTAGGCGCAGGGGGAGGCCCAAGGGGGGGCTCACCAGCCCACCAGGGGTTGGTTCCCTTCCCACTTCAGCCCACGGGGCCCTTCGGGATAGGTGGCCCCACCCAGTGGACCCCCGGGACCCTTCCGGTGGTCCCGGTACAATACCGGTGATCCCCGAAACTTTCCCGATGGCCGAAACTGGACTTCCTATATACAATTCTTCACCTCCGGACCATTCTGGAACTCCTCGTGACGTACAGGATCTCATCCGGGACTCCGAACAACTTTCGGGTTACCGCATACTAATATCTCTACAACCCTAGAGTCACCGAACCTTAAGTGTGTAGACCCTACGGGTTCGGGAATCACGCAGACATGACCGAGACAGCTCTTCGACCAATAACCAACAACAGGATCTGGATACCCATGTTGGCTCCCACATGTTCCACAATGATCTCATCGAATGAACCACGATGTTGAGGATTCAAGTAACCCCGTATACAATTCCCTTTGTCAATCGGTACGTTACTTTCCCGAGATTCGATCGTCGGTATCCCAATACCTCGTTCAATCTCATTACCGGCAAGTCACTTTACTCGTACCATAATGCATGATCCCGTGACCAACCACTTGGTCGCATTGAGCTCATTATGATGATGCATTATCGAGTGGGCCCAGAGATACCTCTCCGTCATACGGAGTGACAAATCCCAATCTCGATCCTTGTCAACCCAACAGATACTTTCGGGGATACCTGCAGTGTACCTTTATAGTCACCCAGTTACGTTGTGACGTTTGGTACACCCAAAGCATTCCTATGGCATCCGGGAGTTACACGATCTCATGGTCTAAGGAAATGATACTTGACATTGGAAAAGCTCTAGCAAACGAACTACACGATCTTGTGCTTAGGATTGGGTCTTGTCCATCACATCATTCTTCTAATGATGTGATCCCGTTATCAATGACATCCAATGTCCATAGTCAGGAAACCATGACTATCTGTTGATCAACGAGCTAGTCAACTAGAGGCTCACTAGGGACATGTTGTGGTCTATGTATTCACACATGTATTACGATTTCCGGATAACACAATTATAGCATGAATAATAGACAATTATCATGAACAAGGAAATATAATAATAATCATTTTATTATTGCCTCTAGGGCATATTTCCAACAGTCTCCCACTTGCACTAGAGTCAATAATCTAGTTACATTGTGATGAATCGAACACCCATAGAGTTCTGGTGTTGATCATGTTTTGCTCGCGGAAGAGGTTTAGTCAACGGATCTGCGACATTCAGATCCGTATGCACTTTGCAAATATCTATGTCTCCATCTTGAACATTTTCACGAATGGAGTTGAAGCGACGCTTGATGTGCCTGGTCTTCTTGTGAAACCTGGGCTCCTTGGCAAGGGCAATAGCTCCAGTGTTGTCACAGAAGAGAGTGATCGGCCCCGACGCATTGGGTATGACTCCTAGGTCGGTGATGAACTCCTTCATCCATATTGCTTCATGCGCTGCCTCCGAGGCTGCCATGTACTCCGCTTCACATGTAGATCCCGCCACGACGCTTTGCTTGCAACTGCACCAGCTTACTGCCCCTCCATTCAAAATATACACGTATCCGGTTTGTGACTTAGAGTCATCCAGATCTGTGTCGAAGCTAGCGTCGACGTAACCCTTTACGACGAGCTCTTCGTCACCTCCATAAACGAGAAACATATCCTTAGTCCTTTTCAGGTACTTCAGGATATTCTTGACCGCTGTCAAGTGTTCCATGCCGGGATTACTTTGGTACCTTCCTACCAAACTTACGGCAAGGTTTACATCAGGTCTGGTACACAGCATGGCATACATAATAGACCCTATAGCCGAGGCATAGGGGATGACACTCATCTTTTCTCTATCTTCTACCGTGGTCGGGCATTGAGCCGAGCTCAATTTCACACCTTGCAACACAGGCAAGAACCCCTTCTTGGACTGATCCATATTGAACTTCTTCAATATCTTATCAAGGTATGTGCTTTGTGAAAGACCTATGAGGCGTCTCGATCTATCCCTATAGATCTTGATGCCTAATATGTAAGCAACTTCTCCAAGGTCCTTCATTGAAAAACACTTATTCAAGTAGGCCTTAATGCTGTCCAAAAGTTCTATATCATTTCCCATCAAAAGTATGTCATCTACATATAATATGAGAAATGCTACAGAGCTCCCACTCACTTTCTTGTAAACGTAGGCTTCTCCATAAGTCTGCATAAACCCAAACGCTTTTATCATCTCATCAAAGTGAATGTTCCAACTCCGAGATGCTTGCACCAACCCATAAATGGATCGCTGGAGTTTGCATACTTTGTTAGAATTCTCAAGATCGACAAAACCTTCCGGCTGCATCATATACAGTTCTTCCTTAAGATAGCCGTTAAGGAATGTCGTTTTGACGTCCATTTGCCATATCTCATAATCATAGTATGCGGCAATTGCTAACATGATTCGGACGGACTTCAGCTTCGCTATGGGAGAGAAAGTCTCATCGTAGTCAACCCCTTGAACTTGTCGATAACCCTTAGCGACAAGTCGAGCTTTATAGATGGTAACATTACCATCCACGTCCGTCTTCTTCTTAAAGATCCATTTGTTTTCTATCGCTCGTCGATCATCGGGCAAGTCTGTCAAAGTCCATACTTTGTTTTCATACATGGATCCTATCTCGGATTGCATGGCTTCAAGCCATTTGTTGGAATCTGGGCCCGCCATCGCTTCTTCATAGTTCGAAGGTTCACCGTTGTCTAACAACATGATTTCCAGGACAGGGTTGCCATACCACTCTGGTGTGGAACGTGTCCTTGTGGACCTACGAAGTTCAGTAGCAACTTGATCCGAAGTACCTTGATCATCATCATTAATTTCCTCTCCAGCCGGTGTAGGCACCATAGGAACATCTTCCTGAGCTGCACTACTTTCCAGTTCAAGAGGTAGTACTTCATCGAGTTCTACTTTCCTCCCACTTACTTCTTTCGAGAGAAACTCTTTCTCCAGAAAGGACCCGTTCTTGGCAACAAAGATCTTGCCTTCAGATCTGAGGTAGAAGGTATACCCAATGGTTTCCTTAGGGTATCCTATGAAGACGCATTTTTCTGACTTGGGTTCGAGCTTTTCAGGTTGAAGTTTCTTGACTAAGCATCGCATCCCCAAACTTCTAGAAACGACAGCTTAGGTTTCTTCCCAAACCATAATTCATACGGTGTCGTCTCAACGGATTTAGGCGGTGCCCTATTTAAAGTGAATGTAGCTGTCTCTAAAGCGTATCCCCAAAATGATAGCGGTAAATTGGTAAGAGACATCATAGACCGCACCATATCCAATAAAGTGCGATTACGACGTTCGGACACACCGTTACGCTGAGGTGTTCCAGGCGGCGTGAGTTGTGAAACGATTCCACATTTCCTTAAGTGCGTACCAAATTCGTGACTTAAATATTCTCCTCCACGATCTGATCGTAAGAACTTTATTTTTCGGTCACGTTGATTCTCTACCTCATTCTGAAATTCCTTGAACTTTTCAAAGGTCTCAGACTTGTGTTTCATCAAGTAGACATACCCATATCTACTTAAGTCATCAGTGAGAGTGAGAACATAACGATAGCCACCGCGAGCCTCAACGCTCATTGGACCGCACACATCAGTATGTATAATTTCCAATAAGTTGGTTGCTCGCTCCATTGTTCCGGAGAACGGAGTCTTGGTCATTTTACCCATGAGGCATGGTTCGCACGTGTCAAATGATTCGAAATCAAGAGACTCCAAAAGTCCATCTGTATGGAGCTTCTTCATGCGTTTGACACCAATGTGACCAAGGCGGCAGTGCCACAGATATGTGGGACTATCATTATCAATCTTACATCTTTTGGTATTCACACTATGAATATGTGTAACATCACGTTCGAGATTCATTAAGAATAAACCATTGACCAGCGGGGCATGACCATAAAACATATCTCTCATATAAATAGAACAACCATTATTCTCGGATTTAAATGAGTAGCCATCTCGTATTAAACGAGATCCAGATACAATGTTCATGCTCAAAGCTGGCACTAAATAACAATTATTGAGGTTTAAAACTAATCCCGTAGGTAAATGTAGAGGTAGCGTGCCGACGGCGATCACATCGACCTTGGAACCATTCCCGACGCGCATCGTCACCTCGTCCTTCGCCAGTCTCCGCTTATTCCGCAGCTCCTGTTTTGAGTTACAAATATGAGCAACCGCACCGGTATCAAATACCCAGGAGCTACTACGAGTACTGGTAAGGTACACATCAATTACATGTATATCACATATACCTTTAGTGTTGCCGGCCTTCTTGTCCGCTAAGTATTTGGGGCAGTTCCGCTTCCAGTGACCCTTCCCTTTGCAATAAAAGCACTCAGTCTCAGGCTTGGGTCCATTCTTTGGCTTCTTCCCGGCAACTGGCTTACCGGGCGCGGCAACTCCCTTGCCGTCCTTCTTGAAGTTCTTCTTACCCTTGCCTTTCTTGAAACTAGTGGTTTTATTGACCATCAACACTTGATGTTCCTTTTTGATTTCCACCTCCGCTGATTTCAGCATTGAAAATACTTCAGGAATAGTTTTCACCATCCCCTGCATATTGTAGTTCATCACAAAGCTCTTGTAGCTAGGTGGGAGCGACTGAAGGATTCTGTCAATGACCGCCTCGTCCGGGAGGTTAATGTCCAGCTGGGACAAGCGGTTGTGCAACCCAGACATTTTGAGTATGTGCTCACTGACAGAACTATTTTCCTCCATCTTACAACTATAGAACTTGTCGGAGACTTCATATCTCTCGACCCGGGCATGAGCTTGGAAAACCATTTTCAGCTCTTCGAACATCTCATATGCTCCGTGTTGCTCAAAACGCTTTTGGAGCCCCGGTTCTAAGCTGTAAAGCATGCCGCACTGAACGAGGGAGTAATCATCAGCACGTGACTGCCAAGCGTTCATAACGTCTTGGTTCTCTGGGATGGGTGCTTCACCTAGCGGTGCTTCTAGGACATATGCTTTCTTGGCAGCTATGAGGATGATCCTCAGGTTCCGGACCCAGTCCGTATAGTTGCTGCCATCATCTTTCAGCTTGGTTTTCTCTAGGAACGCGTTGAAGTTGAGGTTGACATGAGCGTTGGCCATTTGATCTACAAGACATTTTGCAAAGGTTTTTAGACTAAGTTCATGATAATTAAGTTCATCTAATCAAATTATTTAATGAACTCCCACTCAGATTAGACATCCCTCTAGTCATCTAAGTGATACATGATCCGACTCAACTAGACCGTGTCCGATCATCACGTGAGACGGACTAGTCATCATCGGTGAACATCTCCATGTTGATCGTATCTTCCATATGACTCATGTTCGACCTTTCGGTCTCTTGTGTTCCGAGGCCATGTCTGTACATGCTAGGCTCGTCAAGTCAACCTAAGTGTTTTGCATGTGTAAATCTGTCTTACACCCGTTGTATGTGGACGTTGGAATCTATCACACCCGATCATCACGTGGTGCTTCGAAACAACGAACTTTCGCAACGGCGCACAGTTAGGGGGAACACTTTCTTGAAATTATTATGAGGGATCATCTTATTTACTACCGTCGTTCTAAGCAAATAAGATGCAAAAACATGATAAACATCACATGCAATCAAATAGTGACATGATATGGCCAATATCATATTGCTCCTTTGATCTCCATCTTCGGGGCGCCATGATCATCTTCGTCACCGGCATGACACCATGATCTCCATCATCGTGTCTCCATGAAGTTGTTCGCCAACTATTACTTCTACTACTATGGCTAACGGTTTAGCAATAAAGTAAAGTAATTACATGGCGTTTATTCATTGACACGCAGGTCATACAATAATTAAGACAACTCCTATGGCTCCTGCCGGTTGTCATACTCATCGACATGCAAGTCGTGATTCCTATTACAAGAACATGATCTCATACATCACATATATATCATTCATCACAACCTTTTGGCCATATCACATCACAAGGCATATGCTGCAAAAACAAGTTAGACGTCCTCTAATTGTTGTTGCATATTTTTACGTGGCTGCAATAGGGTTCTAGCAAGAACGTTTCTTACCTACGTAAAAGCCACAACGTGATATGCCAATTTCTATTTACCCTTCATAAGGACCCTTTTCATCGAATCCGATCCGACTAAAGTGGGAGAGACAGACACCCGCTAGCCACCTTATGCAACTAGTGCATGTCAGTCGGTGGAACCTGTCTCACGTAAGCGTACGTGTAAGGTCGGTCCGGGCCGCTTCATCCCACGATGCCGCCGAAACAAGATAAGACTAGTAGTGGCAAGAAAATTGACAACATCTACGCCCACAACAAATTTGTGTTCTACTCATGCAAAGAAACTACGCATAGACCTAGCTCATGATGCCACAGTTGGGGAACGTTGCAGAAAATAAAATTTTTCTATGCTTCACCAAGATCAATCTATGGAGTCATCTAGCAACGAGAGAGAGGAGTGCATCTACATACCCTTGTAGATCGCGAGCGGAAGCGTTCAAGAGAACGGGGTTGAGGGAGTCGTACTCGTCGTGATCCAAATCACCGAAGATCCTAGTGCTGAACGGACATCACCTCCGCGTTCAACACACGTACGGTTGGGGAAGACGTCTCCTCCTTCTTGATCTAGCAAGGGGGAAGGAGAGGTTGATGGAGATCCAACAGCATGATGGCGTGGTGGTGGAAGTAGCGGCGATCTCGGCAGGGCTTCGCCAAGCTCAGCGAGAGGGAGAGGTGGTATGTGGGGAGAGGGAGGCGCCAGGGACTAGGGTGCGGCTTCCCTCCCTCCCCCCTCTTTATATAGGGGGCCTAGGGGGTGCGCCGGCCCCCTAGAGATCCCATCTCAAGGGGAGGCGGCGGCCTAGGGGGGGGACTTGCCCCCCAAGTCAAGTGGGGCGCCCCCACCCCTAGGGTTTCCAACCCTAGGCGCAGGGGGAGGACCAAGGGGGGGCGCACCAGCCCACCACGGGCTAGTTCCCTTCCCACTTCAGCCCACGGGGCCCTCCGGGATAGGTGGCCCCACCCAGTGGACCCCCGGGACCCTTCCGGTGGTCCCGGTACAATACCGGTGACCCCCGAAACTTTCCCGATGGCCGAAACTGGACTTCCTATATACAATTCTTCACCTCCGGACCATTCCGGAACTCCTCGTGACGTCCAGGATCTCATCCGGGACTCCGAACAACTTTCGGGTTACCGCATACTAATATCTCTACAACCCTAGTGTCACCGAACCTTAAGTGTGTAGACCCTACGGGTTCGGGAATCACGCAGACATGACCGAGATAGCTCTCCGACCAATAACCAACAGCGGGATCTGGATACCCATGTTGGCTCCCAAATGTTCCACGATGATCTCATTGAATGAACCACGATGTCGAGGATTCAAGTAACCCCGTAAACAATTCCCTTTGTCAATCGGTGCGTTACTTGCCCGAGATTCGATCGTCGGTATCCCAATACCTTGTTCAATCTCGTTACCGGCAAGTCACTTTACTCGTACCGTAATGCATGATCCCGTGACCAACCGCTTGGTCACATTGAGCTCATTATGATGATGCATTACCGAGTGGGCCCAGAGATACCTCTCCGTCATACGGAGTGACAAATCCCAGTCTCGATCCGTGTCAACCCAACAGATACTTTCGGGGATACCTGTAGTATACCTTTATAGTCACCCAGTTACGTTGTGATGTTTGGTACACCCAAAGCACTCCTACGGCATCCGGGAGTTACACGATCTCATGGTCTAAGGAAATGATACTTGACATTGGAAAAGCTCTAGCAAATGAACTACACGATCTTGTGCTATGCTTAGGATTGGGTCTTGTCCATCACATCATTCTCCTAATGATGTGATCCCGTTATCAATGACATCCAATGTCGATAGTCAGGAAACCATGTCTATCTGTTGATCAACGAGCTAGTCAACTAGAGGCTCACTAGGGACATGTTGTGGTCTATGTATTCACACATGTATTACGATTTTCAGATAACACAATTATAGCATGAATAATAGACAATTATCATGAACAATGAAATATAACAATAATCATTTTATTATTGCCTCTAGGGCATATTTCCAAGAATGATCGGGTGTGATAAGCTCTACGTTCACATACAATGGGTGCAAGCCAGTTTTGCACACGCAGAATACTCGGGTTAAACTTGACGAGCCTAGCATATGCAGATATGGCCTCGGAACACTAAGACCGAAAGGTCGAGCGTGAATCATATAGTAGATATGATCAACATAGTGATGTTCACCATTGAAAACTACTCCATCTCACATGATGATCGGACATGGTTTAGTTGATTTGGATCACGTCATCACTTAGATGATTGGAGGGATGTCTATCTAAGTGGGAGTTCTTAAGTAATATGATTAATTGAACTTTAATTTATCATGAACTTAGTACCTGATAGTATTTTGCATGTCTATGTTGTTGTAGATCAATGGCCCGTGCTACCGTTCCTTTGAATTTTAATGCGTTCCTAGAGAAAGCTAAGTTGAAAGATGATGGCAGCAACTACACGGACTGGGTCCGTAACTTGAGGATTATCCTCATTGCTGCACAGAAGAATTACGTCCTGGAAGCACCGTTGGGTGCCAGGCCTGCTGCAGATGCTACTGATGACGTTAAGAACGTCTAACAGAGCAAAGCTGATGACTACTCGATAGTTCAGTGTGCCATGCTTTACAGCTTAGAATCGGGACTTAAAAGACATTTTGAACGTCATGGAGCATATGAGATGTTCCAAGAGTTGAAGTTAATATTTCAAGAAAATGCCCGAGCTGAGAGATATGAAGTCTCCAACAAGTTCTACAACTGCAAAATGGAGGAGAATAGTTCTGTCAATGAACACATACTCAAAATGTTTGGGTATCATAATAACTTGACTCAGCTGGGAGTTGATCTTCCAGTTGATTGTGTCATTGACAGAGTTCTTCCATCACTGCCACCAAGCTATAAAGGCTTCATGATGAACTATAAT
Organism: Triticum aestivum; assembly: GCF_018294505.1. Classification (NCBI taxonomy): domain Eukaryota; kingdom Viridiplantae; phylum Streptophyta; class Magnoliopsida; order Poales; family Poaceae; genus Triticum; species Triticum aestivum. The sequence goes on along the minus strand of NC_057801.1, from coordinate 537,016,642 downwards.
ATGCAAGGGATGGACAAGACTATTCCCGAGCTCTTCGCGATGCTAAAGGCCGCGGAGGTAGAAATCAAAAAGGAGCATCAAGTGTTGATGGTCAATAAGACCACTAGTTTCAAGAAAAAGGGCAAAGGGAAGAAAGGAAACTTCAAGAAGAGCGGTAAAAAGGTTGCTTCTCAAGAGAAGAAACCCAAGTCTGGACCTAAGCCTGAAACTGAGTGCTTCTACTGCAAAGGGACTGGTCACTGGAAGCGGAACTGCCCCAAGTATTTGTTGGAAATATGCCCTAGAGGAAATAATAAAAGTGTTATTATTATATTTCTTTGTTCATGATAATAGTCTTTTATTCATGCTATAACTGTATTATCCGGAAATCGTAATACACGTGTGAATACATAGACCACAATATGTCCCTAGTGAGCCTCTAGTTGACTAGCTCGTTGTGATCAATAGATAGTCATGGTTTCCTGGCTATGGACATTGGATGTCGTTGATAACGGGATCACATCATTAGGAGAATGATGTGATGGACAAGACCCAATCCTAAGCCTAGCACAAAGATCGTAGTTCGTATGCTAAAGCTTTTCCAATGTCAAGTATCTTTTCCTTAGACCATGAGATTGTGCAACTCCCGGATACCGTAGGAATGCTTTGGGTGTACCAAACGTCACAACGTAACTGGGTGGCTATAAAGGTGCATTACAGGTATCTCCGAAAGTGTCTGTTGGGTTGGCACGAATCGAGACTGGGATTTGTCACTCTGTGTAAACGGAGAGGTATCTCTGGGCCCACTCGGTAGGACATCATCATAATGTGCACAATGTGACCAAGGGGTTGATCACGAGATGATGTGTTACGGAACGAGTAAAGAGACTTGCCGATAACGAGATTGAACAAGGTATCGGTATACCGACGATCGAATCTCGGGCAAGTAAAATACCGCTAGACAAAGGGAATTGTATACGAGATCAATTGAGTCCTTGACATCGTGGTTCATCCGATGAGATCATCGTGGAACATGTGGGAGCCAACATGGGTATCTAGATCCCGCTGTTGGTTATTGATCGGAGAACGTCTCGGTCATGACTACATGTCTCCCGAACCCGTAGGGTCTACACACTTAAGGTTCGATGATGCTAGGGTTATAAAGGAAGTTTGTATGTGGTTACCAAATGTTGTTCGGAGTCCCGGATGAGATCCCGGACGTCACGAGGAGTTCCGGAATGGTCCAGAGGTAAAGATTTATATATAGGAAGTCCTGTTTCGGCCATCGGGACAAGTTTCGGGGTCATCGGTATTGTACCGGGACCACCGGAAGGGTCCCGGGGGCCCACCGGGTGGGGCCACCTATCCCGGAGGGTCCCATGGGCTGAAGTGGGAAGGGATCCAGCCCAAAGTGGGCTGGGGCGCCACTTCCCTCATGGCCCATGCGCCTAGGGTGAAGGGGGAACCCTAAGGAAGAGTCCTAGGAGGGGAAGGCACCTCCTAGGTGCCTTGGGGGGGAGGGAATCCTCCCTTTGGCCGCCGCCCCTTTCCCATCTAGGGCTGCCGCACCCCCTAGGGTGGGAACCCTAGAGGGGGCGCACCCTCCTCCCTCTCCCCTATATATAGTGAGGCCTAGGGCTGCCCATAACACGTGATTCGATCTCTGCCTATTGGTGCAGCTCTCCCTCTCTTTCTCCTCATATCTCGCGGTGCTTGGCGAAGCCCTGCAGTATTGCCACGCTCCTCCATCACCACCACGCCGTTGTGCTGCTGCTGGATGGAGTCTTCCTCAACCTCTCCCTCTCTCCTTGCTAGATCAAGGCATGGGAGACGTCACCAGGCTGTACGTGTGTTGAACGCGGAGGTGCCGTCCGTTCGGCACTTGGTCATCGGTGATCTGAATCACGACGAGTACGACTCCATCAACCCCGTTCTCTTGAACGCTTCCGCTTAGCGATCTACAAGGGTATGTAGATGCACTCTCCTTCCCCTTGTTGCTGGTTTCTCCATAGATAGATCTTGGTGACACGTAGGAAAATTTTGAATTTCTGCTACGTTCCCCAACAGTATTTGGCGAATAAGAAGGATGGCAAAGTGAAAGGTATATTTGATATACATGTTATCGATGTGTACTTAACTAATGCTCGCAGTAGCGCCTAGGTATTTGATACTGGTTCTGTTGCTCATATTTGCAACTCGAAACATGGGCTACAGATTAAGCAAAGAATGGCTAAGGACGAGGTGACGATACGTGTGGGAAATGGTTCCAAAGTTGATGTGATTGCGGTCGGCACGCTACCTCTACATCTATCATCGGGATTAGTTTTAGACCTGAATAATTGTTATTGGGTGCCAGCGTTGAGAATGAACATTATATTTGGATCTTGTTTGATGCGAGACGGTTATTCATTTAAATCAGAGAATAATGGTTGTTCTATTTATATGAGTAATATCTTTTATGATCATGCACCCCTGCTGAGTGGTCTATTTTTGTTGAATCTCGATAGTAGTGATACACATATTCATAGTGTTGAAGCCAAAAGATTGAAGTTTAATAATGATAGTGCAACTTATTTGTGGCACTGCCGTTTGGGTCATATCGGTGTAAAGCGCATGAAGAAACTCCATGCTGCTGGACTTTTGGAATCACTTGATTATGAATCACTTGGTGCTTGCGAACCGTGCCTCATGGGCAAGATGACTAAAACTCCATTCTCTGGAATAATGGAACAAGCTACTGACTTGTTGGAAATAATACATACCGATGTATGCGGTCCAATGAGTATTGATGCTCGTGGCGGGTATCGTTATTTTCTTACCTTCACAGATGATTTGAGCAGATATGGTTATATCTACTTAATGAAACATAAGTCTGAAACATTTGAAAAGTTCAAAGAATTTCAGAGTGAAGTGGAAAATCATCGTAACAAGAAATAAAGTTTCTACGATCTGATCATGGAGGAGAATATTTGAGTTACGAGTTTGGTCTTCATTTGAAACAACATAGGATAGTTTCACAATTAGCGCCACCTGGAACACCACAGTGAAATGGTGTGTCCGAACGTCGTAACCGTACTGTATTAGATATGGTGCGATCTATGAGGTCTCTTACTGAGTTACCACTATCATTTTGGGGTTATGCTTTAGAGACGGCTGTATTTACTTTAAATAGGGCACCATCTAAATCCGTTGATGAAAGAGCTGGATATCGACTAGAGGGAGGGGGGGTGAATAGGCGATTTTTATGAAAGTCTTCAAAACATGGGAGTTTTGAAGACAAACAATAGAAATGACCCTATTCGTATGCAGCGGAAGGCAGACTACACTAGACAAGCCATAGTCAAGTATTCAATGAAGTGAAAGCACGAAGACTGTCAGCAGCTAGGTAGTAAGGATCGAGATGGAAGATAGTATGAAGCCAATTAGAACAAGTAGTCACACAGTGAAGTCAAACAGATAATGCAAGCAGGCAATGACTTCACGAAGACAAACTGTAAGTAAAGAGAAGTGAGAGATAGAACCAGTAGCTTGGAGAGGACAGTGATTTGTTCGACCAATTCTAGTTGCTGTGACAACTGTACGTCTGACAACTCAGAAGACCGCATCTTCACCTTATTCCCCTTGAGCTAAGGACACTTAGTCCCCGCCCAATCACTCTGGTAAGTCTTCAAGGTAGACTTACAAACCTTCACAGACTTTGTTCACCGGCAATCCACAATGACTCTTGGATGCACAGAATGCGACGCCTAACCGGCTGGAGGATTCATAGTCCTCAAGTGTAACAAGTCTTCAGATCATGCAGACAGAAAGACTTCAGTAATGCCAAACACTCTTTGGGCTTTGGGTGGTTTGGGCTTTGTCCTTGCAAGGATTCTCTCTCAAATGCTTCAGAGGTGGGTTGCTCTCAAAGGACGAAACCGTGCACTAACTCTGAGCAGCCACCAATTTATGGTGAAGGGGGTGGGCTATTTATAGCCACTAGGAAACCCGACCTGATTTGTCTGAAATGACCCTGGGTCACTAAGGAACTGACATGTGTCCCAACGGTCAGATTTCAAACACACGCGGCAGCTTGACTTGGGATACAAGTAAAGCTGACTCATCCGACTCTAGATAAGATTTGCTCTAATTGTCTTCGCTCGAAGACATAGGATTTGGTTGAGCATCACTTTAGTCACTCTGACTTTGTTCACTTGGACCCACTTAACAGTGCGGTGGTTCTATGACTCAACAAAGAAGAAAAGGAAACAATGAAACAACTAAGTCTCCGCGCTCCATAGTCTTCATGCGATGTCTTCTCATGTCATAGACTTCACCATGAATAGCTTCATGGACCACCATTGTCTTCAATGTCTTCAATGAGGGACTACTGTTGGAAATATGCCCTAGAGGCAATAATAAAATGGTTATTATTGTATTTCCTTGTTCATGATAATTGTCTATTATTCATGCTATAATTGTATTGACCGGAAACTGCAATACATGTGTGAATACATAGACCACAACATGTCCCTAGTGAGCCTCTAGTTGACTAGCTCGTTGATCAACAGATGGTCATGGTTTCCTGACCATGGACATTGGATGTCATTGATAACGAGATCACATCATTAGGAAAATGATGTGATGGACAAGACCCAATCCTAAGCCTAGCACAAGATCGTGTAGTTCGTATGCTAAAGCTTTTCTAAATGTCAAGTATCTTTTCCTTAGACCATGAGATTGTGCAACTCACGGATACCGTAGGAATGCTTTGGGTGTACCAAACATCACAACGTAACTGGGTGGCTACAAAGGTGCACTACGGGTATCTCCGAAAGTGTCTGTTGGGTTGGCACGAATCGAGACTGGGATTTGTCACTCCATGTGATGGAGAGGTATCTCTGGGCCCACTCGGTAGGACATCATCATAATGTGCACAATGTGATCAAGGAGTTGATTATGGGATGATGTGTTACAGAATGAGTAAAGAGACTTGCCGGTAACGACATTGAACAAGGTATCGGGATACCGACGATCGAATCTCGGGCAAGTACTATACCGATGGACAAAGGGAATTGTATACGGGATTGATTGAATCCTTGACATCGTGGTTCATCCGATAAGATCATCATGGAAGATGTGGGAGCCAACATGGGTATCCAGATCCCGCTGTTGGTTATTGCCCGGAAAGTTGTCTCAGTCATGTCTGCATGGTTCCCGAACCCGTAGGGTCTACACACTTAAGGTTCGATGACGCTAGGGTTATAGGGAATAGATATACGTGGTTACGGAATGTTGTTCGGAGTCCCGGATGAGATCCCGGACGTCACGAGGAGTTCCGGAATGGTTCGGAGGTAAAGATTTATATACGGGAAGTCCTGTTTTGGTCACCGGAAAAGTTTCGGGTGCTATCGGTAACGTACCGGGACCACCGGGAGGGTCCCCGTGGTCCACCAGGTGGGGCCAACGGCCCCAGAGGGCTGCCTGGGCCAAATGTGGGAGGGGACCAGCCCCAGGTGGGCTGGTGCACCCCCACCAGGGCCCATGGCGAAGAGAGAAGGGAAAGGGGGGAAACCCTAGGCTCAGATGGGCCTAAGGCCCACCTAGTGGTGCACCCCATCTCTCCCCCTTGGCCGCCCCCCTAGATGAGATCTAGGGCTGGCCGCCACCCCTAGGGGTGGAAACCTAGGTGGGGGCACATCCCCTCCCTTTCCCCTATATATAGTGGGGGTTTGGGGCTGCCATACACATGAGAACCTCTCCCTCTTGGCGCAGCCCTACCCCTCTCCCTCCTCGTCTCTTGCGGTGCTTGGCGAAGCCCTGCTGGAGTGCCACGCTCCTCCACCACCACCACTCCGTCGTGCTGCTGCTGGACGGAGTCTTCCCCAACCTATCCCTCTCCCCTTGCTGGATCAAGGCACGAGAGACGTCATCGGGCTGCACGTGTGTTGAACGCGGAGGTGCCGTTGTTGGGCGCTTAGATCAGAATCAACCGCGATCTGAATCGCTACGAGTACAACTCCTTCATCCGCGTTCTTGTAACGCTTCCGCTTAGAAATATTCAAGGGTATGAAGATGCACTCCCTCTCTCTCTCGTTGCTAGTCTCTCCATAGATTGATCTTAGTGATGCGTAGAAAATTTTGAATTTCTGCTACGTTCCCCAACAGTGGCATCATGAGCTAGGTCTATTGTGTAGATTCTATGCACGAGTAGAACACAAGTTGTTGTGGGTGTTGATTTTCTTTAGTATGCTTACTGTTACTAGTCCTATCTTGTTTCGACGGTATTGTGGGATGAAGCAGCCCGGACCGACCTTACACGTACACTTACGTGAGACAGGTTCCACCGACTGACATGCACTTGTTGCATAAGGTGGATAGCGGGTGCCAGTGTCTCCCACTTTAGTCGGATCGGATTCGATGAAAAGGGTCCTTATGAAGGGTAAATATCAATTGGATATCACGTTGTGGCTTTTGCGTAGGTAAGAAACATTCTTGCTAGAAACCCATAGCAGCCACGTAAAACATGCAAACAACAATTAGAGGACGTCTAACTTGTTTTTGCAGGGTATGCTATGTGATGTGATATGGCCAAAAGAATGTGATGAATGATATGTGATGTATGAGATTGATCATGTTCTTGTAATCGGAATCACGACTTGCATGTCGATGAGTATGACAACCGGCAGGAGCCATAGGAGTTATCTTTATTTATTGTATGACCTGTGTGTCACTGAATAGCGCCATGTAATTACTTTACTTCATTGCTAAACCGTTAGCCATAGTAGTAGAAGTAATAGTTGGCGAGACAACTTCATGGAGACACGATGATGGAGATCATGATGATGGAGATCATGGTGTTATGCCTGTGACGATGATGATCATGGAGCCCCGAAGATGGAGATCGGAAGGAGAAAAATGATATTGGCCATATCATGTCACTTTTTGATTGCATGTGATGTTTATCATGTTTATGCATCTTATTTGCTTAGAACGGCGGTAGTAAATAAGATGATCCCTCATAATAATTTCAAGAAAGTGTTCCCCCTAACTGTGCACCGTTGCGAAAGTTCGTTTTTTCGAAGCACCACGTGATGATCGGGTGTGATAGATTCTAACGTTCACATACAACGGGTGTAAGCCAGATTTACACACGCGAAACACTTAGGTTGACTTGACGAGCCTAGCATGTACAGACATGGCCTCGGAACACAAGAGACCGAAAGGTCGAACATGAGTCGTATAGTGGATACGATCAACATGAAGATGTTCACCGATGATGACTAGTCCATCTCACGTGATGATCGGACATGGCCTAGTTGACTCGGATCATGTATCACTTAGATGACTAGAGGGATGTCTATCTGAGTGGGAGTTCATTAGATGAACTTAATTATCCTGAACATAGTCAAAAGGTCTTTTCAACTTATGTTGTAGCTCGCGTTTTAGTTCTACTGTTTTAGATATGTTCCTAGAGAAAATTTAGTTGAAAGTTGATAGTAGCAATTATGCGGACTGGGTCCGTAAACTGAGGATTGTCCTCATTGCTGTGTAGAAGGCTTATGTCCTTAATGCACCGCTCGGTGTGCTGAACCTCGAACGTCGTCTATGGATGTTGCGAACATCTGACACACACGTTTTGATAACTACATGATAGTTCAGTAATGTTAAACGGTTTAGAATTGAGGCACCTTAGACGATTTCGAAATGTCACGGAACATATGAGATGTTTCAAGGGCTGAAATTGGGATTTCAGGCTCGTGCCCACGTCAAGAGGTATAAGACCTCCGACGAGCTTCTTAGCCTACAAAATACGGGAGAAAAGCTCAATCGTTGAGCTTGTACTCAGATTGTCTGGGTACAACAATCACTTGAATCAAGTGGGAGTAAATCTTCCAGATGAGATAGTCATGTTTCTCCAAAGTCACTGCCACCAAGCTACTAGAGCTTCGTGATGAACTATAACATATCAGGGATAGATATGATGATCCTTGATCTATTCGCGATGTTTGACACCGTGAAAGTAGAAATCAAGAAGGAGCATCAATTGTTGATGGTTAGTGAAACCACTAGTTTCAAGAAGGGCAAGGGCAAGAAGGGATACTTCATGAAATGGCAAATCAGTTGCTGCTCAAGTGAAGAAACCCAAGGTTGAACCCAAACCCGAGACTAAGTGCTTCTGTAATGAGGGGAACGGTCACTGAAGCAGAACTACCCTAGATACTTGGTAGATGAGAAGGCTGGCAAGGTCGACAGAAGTATATTGGATATACATTATATTAATGTGTACTTTACTAGTACTCCTAGTAGCACCATGGTAATAGATACCGGTTCAGTTGCTAAGTGTTAGTAACTCGAAATAAAAGGCTGCGGAATAAACGGAGACTAGCTAAAGGCGAGGTGACGATATGTGTTGGAAGTATTTCCAAGGTTGATGTGATCAAACATCGCATGCTCCCTCTACCATCGGGATTGGTGTTAAACCTAAATAATTGTTACTTAGTGTTTGCGTTGAGCATAGACATGATTGGATTATGTCTATCGCAATACGATTATTCGTTTAAGGAGAATAATGGTTACTCTGTTTATTTGAATAATACCTTCAATGGTCTTGCACCTAAAATGAATGGTTTATTGAATCTCGATCGTAGTGATACACATGTTCAAGCCAAAAGATATAAGATAGTAATGATAGTACCACCTGCTTGTGGCACTGCCATTTGAGTCATATTGGTATAAAACGCATGAAGAAGCTCCATGTTGATGGATCTTTGGACTCACTCATTTTTGAAAAGTTTGAGACATGCGAACCATGTCTATTGGTATGTGCGCATGAAGAAACTCCATGCAGATGGATCGTTTGGACTCACTTGATTCTAAATCACTTGAGACATGCAAATCGTACCACATGGGCAAGATGACTGAAAAGCCGCGTTTTCAGTAAGATGGAACAAGAGAGCAATTTATTGGAAGTAATACATTTTGATGTGTGCTGTCCAATGAGTGCCGAGGCACGCAGTGGATATCGTTATGTTCTTACTTCAAAGATGATTTGAGTAGATGCTGAGTATATTTACTTGATGAAACACAAGTCTGAATTATTGAAAGGTTCAAGTAATTTCAGAATGAAGTTGAAGATCGTCGTGACAAGAGGATAAAATGTCTATGATATGATCATAGAGATGAATATCTGAGTTACGTGTTTGGTACACAATTAAGACATTGTGGAAATTTTTTCACAACTAATACCACCTGGAACACCATAGTGTGATGGTGTGTCCGAACATCATAAATGCACCCTATTGGATATGGTGCATACCATGATATCTCTTATCGAATTACCACTATCGTTTATGGATTAGGCATTAGAGACAACCGCATTCACTTTAATAGGGCACCACATAATTCCGTTGAGATGACACCGTGTGAACTATGGTTTAGAGAAACCTAAGCTGTCGTTTCTTAAAAGTTTGGGGCTGCGATGCTTATGTGAAAAAGTTTCATGCTGATAAGCTCGAACCCAAAGAGGATAAATGCATCTTCATAGGACACCCAAAACATTTGGGTATACCTCCTATCTCAGATCCGGAAGCAAAATAGATTGTTTCTAGAAACGGGTCCTTTCTCGAGAAAAAGGTTTCTCTCGAAAGAATTGAGTGGGAGGATGGTGGAGACTTGATGAGGTTATTGAACCGTCACTTCAACTAGTGTGTAGCCGGGAACACGAAGTTGTTCCTGTGGCGCCTACACCAATTGAAGGGGAAGCTGATGATATTGATCATGAAACTTCGGATCAAGTCACTACCAAAACTCGTAGGTTGACAAGGATACATACTACTTCAGAGTGGTACGTAATCCTGTCTTGGAGGTCATGTTGCTAGACAACAATGAACCTATGAGCTATGAAGAAGCGATGGTGGGCACGGATTCCGACGAATGGCTCGAGGCCATAAAATCCGAGAGAGGATCCATGTATGAAAACAAAGTATAGACTTTGGAAGAACTACTTGATGGTCGTAAGGCTGTTGGGTACAGATGGATTTTAAAAGAAAGACGGACAATGATGGTAAGTATCACCATTAAGAAAGCTCGACTTGTCGTTAAGATGTTTTCCGACAAGTTCAAGGAGTTGACTGCGATGAGACTTTCTCATTCGTAGCGATGCTAAGAGTCTGTTAGAATTATATTAGCAATTACTGCATGATTTATGAAATCTTGTAGATAGGATGTCAAAACATTGTTTCCTCGGTGATATTCTTGAGGAAAGGTTGTATGTGATACAACCAGAAGGTTTTGTCAATCCTGAAAGATGCTAATGTGAAACTCCAAAATTTTTATTTGGTTTTCAGCAAAAACTTTGTGGTTTTTGAAAAGAGGCCATTTAAAATTTTCCAGAAAACCTTCCTCTTAAAAACTTCCTTTTCTTTGGCAAGGATTTTATTTTTCTTCAAACTATGGTGTTTGATCTTTTGAAACTTCTTCTCTGTTGGTTCCCTCTCAAATTTATTTTGGGAGTTTAATTTTTTCTTTTCTTTTAAAAAGAAACTCTATGAAAATTTGGGATTTTCATATCTTGGAAACCACCCATGACTTTGTATTTTGCCCATGTGGTAAAACCCCTCCAAAACCTCCCCTCCTCCTTGTAATCAAACTAAGTTCTCTGTCCCAACTAATCCAAGCAAGTTTTGGATTTTATTCTAATTTTCTTTCCCCTCAAATCTTTTCTGCAAATTATTTGGAGCCTGAGATATTTTTAAAGCAAGTACCCTTTTGCATTTGAGTTTTGACCTCAAACCAACTCTCCTGGATGGTCCTTTGTACCCACAACCCAGAACCATCTTGATCCACTCCTTCTCTTTTCAAATTTTTCAAATTTCAGTCTCTGCAAGTTTGGACCAGATTTGCCAAATTTGGTGAAATTCATATCTACACTTCTTCTAAAATTCCACCAAAATTCAGGCAGCCTACTGGAGCAATGAGTAGCCACTCCACCAAGTTTCAGCTCAAGGAAAAATCCCTAGATGCCTAGATCATTCTGTCGAACACCTTGCATGCACTGTTCTGTTCATCTTCAGTTAAGTTCAGAAATTCAGTGTCGTTTTTCCTTCGTCAGACTCGGTCACGCGGCCACAGTGCGCCCTGGCGCGTTGCACGCAGCCTCTTCCCCTTGACCAGCACCCCACACGCACGCTTGGCCGATTCCTGGCGTCAGTAGCGACGAGCCTCACCGGCGTTGGAAGCTTCTGCGGTGGATGCACCTTCCGTGGCGGCCAGCGAGGGCCCGAGCCCGCTTGCCACGCCACCCGGCGCCGCCCAACGCCCCCTGGCTCTCCGCGTGTCCCTGCCATGCCAACGCACGCCCGTGGCACCCGTGGCACCGTCGCCGTGGCCCGGCAAGCACGGAACGTGCTCCCTGCCGCCGACGGGCCGCGCCACCCCCGTTCCATCGAGCTCACCCTAAACACCCAAATCCCGGCTAGTTTAGCACCCAAACAGACCCAGTGAACCCCCACGACGGCGCTCGACCCCTAAACCTCCCCGACCAAAGCACTGCGCCGCCGTAACCTTCATCGGAGATCCCCGTTCACGGCCACCGCCTCGGATCGCCTATAAAAAGGACCCCGAGCTCGCTCACGACCCCCACACCCTCACTGCACCTCTCCAAGACCCTGCCAAGCCACCAGGAGGACCTCGAGGAGGTCTCCTCCCCCGACTCCGGCCGCCCCGTTCCGCCTCGGCCTCCACCTCGATTCGCTCCGGTGAGGCCGTCGCCGGTGCCCAAACCCCGTCAGTTACCCCCTCTAGCTACCAGAAGTCTAACCCCCTCCTCAATTTGGCCTTCGCAGCTCCATCCGACGAGACCCTCGACCACCCGAACCGCCGTCCGCCGGAGCAAGGCTCGCCGTCGACGTGGTGCTCGCCGACCGCCACCACCACCACCAACCGACGCGGAAGGGCGCCCTGAACACGGAGGTACCCTCCGATCTTCCTGCCTCGCCGTGGATCGCCGCCGGCGACCACCGCGGCTCTCGGGCGCCGACGAGCTTCGTCCCCCGTTTGAAAGTTTAAACCTGACGAGTGGGACCCGCCCGTCAGCCTCTCAGATCCTTTTAAACGAATCGTTTTCTGAAAACGCCTTCGGGCAAAATACGCTTTCCCCTCTGGGCTGGCGTATTCAAGACTGGAACGTTTTCTGTTTTTATAAGCTAGCCCCTGGAAATCTTCTGTTTCATTACAGATGAGTCCCTGGACAAAAACCTTTATAACTTTTAAACAGAAAAGTATTTTTGATTGATTCTTTTTCTGTCCTCTTTAAAATTTTGTCTAGTTTTTTATCAGATTTATTTGAAAAATATTTGGAATACTTTTTGTGCACCTCTTGGTATTTACGATAGCGCATATATTTTCTTTATACCGTAGATACCGAAGGAGGTGACGGAGCCGCGAACTTCACCGAGCTAGGCTCCGACTACTCCGAACCAGGCAAGCATGTTTGAACTTTTGATATGATGATTGTTTTGGCATGTTTGCATTAAGTAGTTTATGGCATGTTGATGAACATACCGACGAATGTCCTGTTACCTGAGACGATGAGGCAAGTGAGTTTCGAAAATCCATGAGTGGATGGATGTGAGTATGCATGGCCATGTGTTGGCATGAGGATGGGTAAGATGGCAGTGTTGTAGCATGCCAGGCTTATGCCAGACTATGTGACTTCAATGTCAACTCGTATCATTCCAGTTCCTTCCATTCTTCCTTCCTTGTACTACCACATGTTTTCCGCAAGGAATATGGCTTAGTAAGTTGTAAACCGCTTTCCTGGTACACACCAAAAAGGAGAGGCCGTGATGATGGTTCCATGGCCCTGGATTAAAGCCAGTCATCCGGTCAGGGGGCATGGGTGTTTCCGGTTGGGACCGAGAGGGGGGCACCCCTTAGAGCGCGCGTATATAAATTTGATCCCATGCTATTCGAGATTGTGATCTCCCCGTCTCAAAAGTTTTTCTTGGACGATGTCTAGGGTGATTCCTAGCATCGAGAGGTAGGATGGGTGTGTACTGGTTAGCTGTGTTTTCTTCCGAAATACCGTAAACGGAACTAGTCCTTCGTGACTACGGAAATCCGTTGGCTGTGGGAAAATTTTGTACAAACTCTGCAGAGTCATATATTCCTTCGAATCATCTATTCCATGTCCAAGTTCGATATTAACTTATCTTGACCAAATGTCAGTTTTGATGACAGAGACTCCGGTGAACCGCATGAGTGCTAAGTCCGGTTAAATGATTATTCCTGTGGATGGACTAACCCGTTTATTCTCATGAATTGAATATTTATTATGAGCATTATTTCCTTGTGAATAAAAGCCCTTTATGTGGTGTCGCTAAGACGCCCGACTGTGGCATCTCTTTTAAAGCCCTTTCTGTGATGTCGCCCCGACGTCCGACTGTGGCATTCCTTTTAAAGCCCTTTATGTGGTGTCGCTAAGACGCCCGACTGTGGTATTTCTTTTAAAGCCCTTTCTGTGATGTCGCCCCGACGTCCGACTGTGGCATTTCTTTTAAAGCCCTTTATGTGGTGTCGCTAAGACGCCCGACTGTGGTATTTCTTTTAAAGCCCTTTCTGTGATGTCGCCCCGACGTCCGACTGTGGCATTTCTTTTAAAGCCCTTTATGTGGTGTCGCTAAGACGCCCGACTGTGGTATTTCTTTTAAAGCCCTTTCTGTGATGTCGCCCCGACGTCCGACTGTGGCATTTCTTTTAAAGCCCTTTATGTGGTGTCGCTAAGACGCCCGACTGTGGTATTTCTTTTAAAGCCCTTTCTGTGATGTCGCCCCGACGTCCGACTGTGGCATTTCTTTTAAAGCCCTTTATGTGGTGTCGCTAAGACGCCCGACTGTGGCATCATTTCCTTATATTTATTTGTTCACCTTTCGAGGCGTCGCTTCAGACACCCGATCGGTCTTCATTTATGTTTTGTGGGATTTCAGGCGGACTACCGCCGTTTCCCTTTTACTTACCTCGTTATGCTAATTTTTGAATGTACATTGGTGAATTAATCATGACGCATTCATGCATGCATTTGTTATATCTTACGTCCGAACTGTCTTGCGAGTACTTTCAAAGTACTCACTGGCTTGTTGATTTGGCCAGATGCTGACGAAGGCGATCTCATGGATGAAGAATTTGATAGCGAGTCCGACGCCTAGAGGAGTCCCAGTCAGTCTCGTACGACCCTGGATTTGGTCACTGTATTATATCCGCTTCCGCTACCAAATAAATTCATCGAGCCTCACCTCGACGCTCGATGAGATGACAGTTTTAGAGACTTGTATCTCTCTCCCCGCTGTGTTTCTCCACCACCGCCCTATCCTCGAGTCAGTAGTATGCCTCCACACCACTGTGTCATGTCCGCCATTATGTATATTTATTGGCGTGCTTGTAATAATTTGGTTGAGCAACCGTAGTTCGACCCTGTAATATATTTTATGCTACTGGCTTATTGTATCAAGAATTTGTCTACCAGTGAGGAGGATTTCTCTCATACTGGACTCAAAAGATTGGTTTCTCAATAAATATTTTTATTGGAAAACCGGTCGTGACAAGCTTGGTACCAGAGCCAGGCTGACTGTAGGAAGCCACTAGGTGCGATCGCTAATTGGTTATTAGCATGATTGAGCCTTTTCATATTTTCTTGATTGTAGTCATTTTCTGTCAGTCAGCATAAATTTATGATCTGACCATGCAGAATTTTTGCCTACTTTTGTAGATGGCCGACAACAGCTGCGAGTCTCAGACCTTCGCCAACGTGCCCGATGGGTTCGTCAAGCTTCTTTCCTTCATCGTTCAGGTCGCGATGGGGCCATCTGTGCGCCCAGTCTTCACACTCTGCCAGCACCGAGTCAACGACAGTCTGACCATGCACCAGGCCGCGGTGCAGTTCAAGGGAGGGCGTGGTGAGTTACGCCGCTTCCGGTTCTTGGGAAGAGCCATGCCTACGGAGAGGCATGCTATGCAGATGGCAGCCCGCGAGGCGATAGCTCGTCTCAGGGATGTCCTCCCCGTGATGAAGACTCGTCGTTACCGTTATCTTCCATGCCATGTGCCTTACACCTGTCACTACGCATTCTCCTGCCCCAGAGGAGAACGAGACGAGGCTTTTGAGATGCTCATTGAGTATCTCCGGGCCCTGGAGGCAGCCTTCGACAACCTGGTGGACGACTTCGTGGCTGCCCGCATGGACTCAGTTCATGGCTGTGCTGCCAACAGGAGGGAGCTCCTACCCACCGCACCGCCACTGACTTTGGTCTCGTCCTCAGCATCTTATACGCCTACTCGTCGCCTACCTTCTACCGAAGAATTCAACCAAGTCATTGCGCCCACTCCAGCGCGCACTGCACCACCCTTCGCGCCCACTCCTGTTCGTGTTGTTCCGCCCCTGGCACCCGCTCCGTCCACTCTGCGCAACACTACACGTATGGAGCCTATTAGCGAGGAGGAAGTCGAGTCCCCAACCTCGCTACGCCTCGCCCTCGGCAGGGCAAAGGAGGTCGTCAACATCTCCGCCTGAGTACGCTTAGCCGCCATGTAATGTACCGCTTTGTATGATATGTTTATATGTACATAGGTTGTGAGAAGTAGCCTGTTTGCGCATCATGTAGGATCTGGAGAAGTGCACTAGCCTAAATAACATGTCAGGATTATGTACGCATATCCTGAGTGATGTATTGTATAATTACCGCCCGCGTGTAAGATATGTAATGAGCAGTCCTTCTCCGTGCGCAAGTCGATTTGTTTTTCTTAAGTAAGCTTGGTTATTTAATTTTATTTGCCAGCTTTATGCATTTATGGATTTGTTTTTGCGACTCTTTCCGCTTTTCTTATGGGTTTTACAAATATATCCCCAGAGTGAAAAATGTCTCGTCCTTGGACTCGCTCCATGCCAACTCCACCAGAGGAAAATTATGATACACAACCCAGCAACGAGTTCACTCAGGGACAGTCAAGCCAACAGGGCAGTGAATCGGCACTTTCACAAATGTGCCGCCTTTATGAGCAGAGTCAGCAACAACATCGGGAAATGATGAACCAAGTCATCAACATGGGAAATCACCATGGACAGTATCAGCAGCATTCCAAGTTATCTGAGCTACAGAAGACCCGTCCCCAAACATTTTCTCATACTGACAAGCCTCTTGAAGCCGAGGATTGGCTTCGAGATATGGAGAGAAAATTAATTATTGCAAAATGTTCAGATCTCGAGAAAGTACTATATGCTCCACACTATCTCACAGGAGCAGCTGCATCATGGTGGGAGAATTTTCTGCACATGCACCCCAACGAAAATGATATAACCTGGGATGATTTCAAGGAAGGTTTCCGTGGTGCACACATTCCCAAGAGTATTATGAAAATTAAGAAGAGAGAGTTCGATGACCTCAAACAAAGGAACATGACAGTGTCAGAATACAACGGTCAATTTACTCTATTGTCCCGCTATGCCAATGAAGAACGTATGACTGAAAGCAAGAAGATGGAGAAATTCCTTGACGGTCTGGCGCCCGCGCTTAAATGCCAACTGGTAGTTCACACTTTTCCAGATTTTAAGACACTAGTGGACAAAGCTATTACTCTGGAAAATGAGAGACGTAGCTTGGAGGATTTACGTAAGCGAAAAAGAGACCAGACTACTCTTGCACGCAACCACCGAAGCAGGACAGATTTTCAGAAAGGTGGGACACACAAACCTACAACAAACATCTCTCGCCCAACCAAGAATTTCCATGCAAGGGACAAAGAGTTCACATATCGCCCAGGCGTTACTTGCTACGCTTGTGGAGAAGAAGGGCACTACGCCAAACAGTGCCCCAAGCCAAGGAACTCGACCCCGAAGCCAAACAATGGTGGAAATAATTCAGCGCCCAAGCGCAACAATTTCAACCCCAACAACAACCACAGGAAGGGTCATCTAAACCACGTGACCAAAGAAGAAGCACAAAATGCTCCGGATATCGTACTCGGTACGTTTCCTGTCAACACAATACCTGCAACGGTTTTGTTTGATTCTGGAGCTTCTCACTCATTCATTTCGAAAAGTTTTGCTTTGCAAAATAATTTTTCGATGTTTCCCTTGGAAAAATCCATGATCATCAAGTCCCCTGGGATTCAGCAAGTTACTCAGAGTTACTGTCAGAATGTGGTCATTGAGTTCGAAGGATTGAAATTTTTCGCCAATCTTATTGTGTTGGAAAATAAAGGACTGGATGTCATCCTAGGGATGGACTGGTTAACCACCAACAAAGGTTTTATTGACTGTTTCAACCGGACCGTAATTCTCACGCACCACCACGGGAAGACAATAAAAGTATCAGCCAAGGAAAGAAAAATACCCCGGCAGCCGAGATTGAATAAGGTGGACGTTTCTGAGTTAAGCAAGGTTCCAGTAGTATGTGAATTTCCAGACGTATTTCCCGAAGAACTACCAGGCATGCCACCAGACCGAGAAATAGAATTCAGCATTGAGCTAGCACCAGGAACCACCCCCATATACAAGAAACCATACAGAATGGCACCATCCGAGTTGATCGAGTTGAAGAAACAAATAAAGGAATTACTGGACAAGGGATACATTCGAGCCAGCTCCTCACCTTGGGGATCACCAATTTTATTTGCCAAAAAGAAGGATGGAACACTAAGATTGTGCATAGACTACCGAGCACTTAACATGGTCACAGTCAAGAACAAATACCCGATGCCACGAATAAATGATTTATTTGATCAGCTCGCTCAGGCCAAGGTATTCTCAAAGATTGACTTAAGGTCAGGATACCATCAATTAAAAGTGCGAACAGAAGATATCCCCAAAACAGCCTTCACCTCCAGATATGGACTATATGAGTTCACAGTTATGCCTTTTGGATTAACAAACGCCCCCGCATATTTTGTTCACCTCATGAACAAAGTATTTATGAAGTTTATGGACAAGTTCGTTGTGGTATTTATCGATGATATTCTGATATACTCCAAAACACCAGAAGAGCACGCGGAACATCTCAGGATTGTGCTAGGAGAACTCAGGAAACATCAATTGTATGCCAAGTTCAGCAAGTGCGAATTTTGGCTAAGACAAGTAGGCTTTCTAGGTCACGTGCTGACCCAAGACGGTATCGCAGTGGACCCGGAGAAAGTTAGGGCCATACTTGACTGGAAGGCACCAGCCAGCGTAACGGACATACGAAGTTTCTTGGGAATGGCAGGATACTACCGCAGATTTATTGAAGGATTCTCCACTCTAGCCAAGCCAATGACGCAGTTGCTCAAGAAGGACAAGAAGTTTGAATGGACAGAAGCCTGCGAAAAAAGTTTCCAAGAGTTAAAACAGAAATTAACCACAGCACCGGTATTAATTGTGCCAGACATACACAAAAACTTTGAGGTGTATTGTGACGCATCCCGAAAAGGTCTCGGGTGCGTGTTGATGCAAGAAGGCAAGGTTGTCGCATACGCTTCACGACAACTCCGCAAGCATGAGGAAAATTATCCCACTCATGACTTAGAAATGGCAGCAGTCATTCATGCACTTAAGGAATGGAGGCATTTCTTACTTGGGAATCGATGTGAAATATACACGGACCATAAAAGTCTCAAATATATTTTCACACAGCCAGAACTAAACTTACGGCAACGACGCTGGTTGGAATTGGTAAAGGATTATGATGTCGGTATCCACTATCATCCAGGGAAAGCAAATGTAGTGGCCGATGCTCTTAGTCGAAACCCCAGCTCCGACGAAAACAGTCTGCAAAGTTTGAGACCTGAATTCCAACAAGAATTTGCCAAACTCAACTTGTTAATGATCGCGGGAGGCACCATATCAAACTTGGAAATAAAGCCCGACCTTGTGGAGAGAATTAAAGAAGCTCAGCCTGGTCACCCCAGCATTGAAGGAATTAAAAGAAAGGTGAGTATGGGCAAGGCCTCGGAATTTGTCATAGGCGATGATGGAATATTATGGTACGGGGACAGACTCTGCGTGCCAAACATAGAGGACCTCAGACAGCAAATCCTAGCTGAAGCACACACCACTCCATATTCAATCCACCCTGGAGGAACCAAAATGTATAAGGATATTCAGGAAAGATTTTGGTGGCACGGTATGAAGAGGGACATAGCCACATTCGTTGCATGTTGCGATTCTTGTCAACGCATAAAAGTTGAGCATCAAAAACCAGCCGGACTACTGCAACCAAACAAAATACCTGAGTGGAAATGGGATGAAATAGGGATGGATTTTATTGTCGGACTACCTCGGTCACGACACGGGAATGATGCCATATGGGTCATCACCGATAGATTAACCAAGGTGGCACATTTCATTCCAGTGAAGACAACCTACAACACTCAGAAGCTTGCCAGGATTTATCTCTCCCGTATAGTTTGTCTGCATGGAGTCCCGAAGACTATAATATCCGACAGAGGCACTCAATTTGTCTCGAGATTCTGGGATCATTTACAACAGGCTCTGGGAACTCAATTGGCCTTCAGCACAGCCTATCATCCCCAGACTGATGGACAGACTGAACGCGTAAACCAAATTTTAGAAGACATGCTGAGAGCATGTGTCCTCACCTATGGAACCAGTTGGGAAGAAAGCCTGCCATATGCCGAGTTCGCATACAACAACAGTTACCAGGCCAGCCTGCAAATGGCACCTTTTGAAGCCCTATACGGACGGAGATGTCGTACCCCGCTAAATTGGTCAGAGACCGGAGACAGCCGTATCTTCGGCCCAGACGTGCTCAAAGAAGCCGAGGAAAAAGTCAAGCTAATCAGGGACCGACTCAAGACCGCTCAAAGCCGACAGAAGAGTTATTACGATCAGAAACATCGTGGGGTCAATTTTGAACCCGGTGAATTTGTGTACCTACGAGTATCACCTATGAGGGGACTGCAACGGTTTAAGATTAAAGGAAAGTTAGCACCAAGATTCATTGGACCATTCTGCATAGTGGCACGAAGAGGCACTGTAGCCTACCAGCTAGACTTACCCGAAGACTTGTCCGACATTCACGACGTGTTCCACGTCTCTCAATTAAGGAAGTGCGTAAGCAAACCAGAGAAACAAGTATTCCATGAGAACATTGACGTGCAGCCAGACCTCACTTATCGGGAACGCCCAGTAAAAATATTAGAGGAGTCTGAAAGGAGAACCCGACAGAAGACCATCAAGTTTTTCAGAGTTCAGTGGAGCAACCACACCGAAAGCGAAGCAACTTGGGAAAGAGAGGATTTTCTTCGGACAGAACATCCATACTTATTTAAGGATCAGCTGGAATCTCGGGGACGAGATTTTTCCTAAGGGGGTAGGTGTTGTGACACTCCAAAATTTTTATTTGGTTTTCAGCAAAAACTTTGTGGTTTTTGAAAAGAGGCCATTTAAAATTTTCCAGAAAACCTTCCTCTTAAAAACTTCCTTTTCTTTGGCAAGGATTTTATTTTTCTTCAAACTATGGTGTTTGATCTTTTGAAACTTCTTCTCTGTTGGTTCCCTCTCAAATTATTTTGGGAGTTTAATTTTTTTTCTTTTAAAAAGAAACTCTATGAAAATTTGGGATTTTCATATCTTGGAAACCACCCATGACTTTGTATTTTGCCCATGTGGTAAAACCCCTCCAAAACCTCCCCTCCTCCTTGTAATCAACCTAAGTTCTCTGTCCCAACTAATCCAAGCAAGTTTTGGATTTTATTCTAATTTTCTTTCCCCTCAAATCTTTTCTGCAAATTATTTGGAGCCTGAGAGATTTTCAAAGCAAGTACCCTTTTGCATTTGAGTTTTGACCTCAAACCAACTCTCCTGGATGGTCCTTTGTACCCACAACCCAGAACCATCTTGATCCACTCCTCCTCTTTTCAAATTTTTCAAATTTCAGTCTCTGCAAGTTTGGACCAGATTTGCCAAATTTGGTGAAATTCATATCTACACTTCTTCTAAAATTCCACCAAAATTCAGGCAGCCTACTGGAGCAATGAGTAGCCACTCCACCAAGTTTCAGCTCAAGGAAAAATCCCTAGATGCCTAGATCATTCTGTCGAACACCTTGCATGCACTGTTCTGTTCATCTTCAGTTAAGTTCAGAAATTCAGTGTCGTTTTTCCTTCGTCAGACTCGGTCACGCGGCCACAGTGCGCCCTGGCGCGTTGCACGCAGCCTCTTCCCCTTGACCAGCACCCCGCACGCACGCTTGGCCGATTCCTGGCGTCGGTAGCGACGAGCCTCGCCGGCGTTGGAAGCTTCTGCGGTGGCTGCACCTTCCGTGGCGGCCAGCGAGGGCCCGAGCCCGCTCGCCACGCCACCCGGCGCCGCCCAACGCCCCCTGGCTCTCCGCGTGTCCCTGCCATGCCAACGCACGCCCGTGGCACCGTCGCCGTGGCCCGGCAAGCACGGAACGTGCTCCCTGCCGCCGACGGGCCGCGCCACCCCCGTTCCGTCGAGCTCGCCCTAAACACCCAAATCCCGGCTAGTTTAGCACCCAAACGGACCCAGTGAACCCCCACGACGGCGCTCGACCCCTAAACCTCCCCGACCAAAGCACTGCGCCGCCGTAACCTTCACCGGAGATCCCCGTTCACGGCCACCGCCTCGGATCGCCTATAAAAAGGACCCCGAGCTCGCTCACGACCCCCACACCCTCACTGCACCTCTCCAAGACCCTGCCAAGCCACCAGGAGGACCTCGAGGAGGTCTCCTCCCCCGACTCCGGCCGCCCCGTTCCGCCTCGGCCTCCACCTCGATTCGCTCCGGTGAGGCCGTCGCCGGCGCCCAAACCCCGTCAGTTACCCCCTCTAGCTACCAGAAGTCTAACCCCCTCCTCAATTTGGCCTTCGCAGCTCCATCCGACGAGACCCTCGACCACCCGAACCGCCGTCCGCCGGAGCAAGGCTCGCCGTCGACGTGGTGCTCGCCGACCGCCACCACCACCACCAACCGACGCGGAAGGGCGCCCTGAACACGGAGGTACCCTCCGATCTTCCTGCCTCGCCGTGGATCGCCGCCGGCGACCACCGCGGCTCTCGGCGCCGACGAGCTTCGTCCCCCGTTTGAAAGTTTAAACCTGACGAGTGGGACCCGCCCGTCAGCCTCTCAGATCCTTTTAAACGAATCGTTTTCTGAAAACGCCTTCGGGCAAAATACGCTTTCCCCTCTGGGCTGGCGTATTCAAGACTGGAACGTTTTCTGTTTTTATAAGCTAGCCCCTGGAAATCTTCTGTTTCATTACAGATGAGTCCCTGGACAAAAACCTTTATAACTTTTAAACAGAAAAGTATTTTTGATTGATTCTTTTTCTGTCCTCTTTAAAATTTTGTCTAGTTTTTTATCAGATTTATTTGAAAAATATTTGGAATACTTTTTGTGCACCTCTTGGTATTTACGATAGCGCATATATTTTCTTTATACCGTAGATACCGAAGGAGGTGACGGAGCCGCGAACTTCACCGAGCTAGGCTCCGACTACTCCGAACCAGGCAAGCATGTTTGAACTTTTGATATGATGATTGTTTTGGCATGTTTGCATTAAGTAGTTTATGGCATGTTGATGAACATACCGACGAATGTCCTGTTACCTGAGACGATGAGGCAAGTGAGTTTCGAAAATCCATGAGTGGATGGATGTGAGTATGCATGGCCATGTGTTGGCATGAGGATGGGTAAGATGGCAGTGTTGTAGCATGCCAGGCTTATGCCAGACTATGTGACTTCAATGTCAACTCGTATCATTCCAGTTCCTTCCATTCTTCCTTCCTTGTACTACCACATGTTTTCCGCAAGGAATATGGCTTAGTAAGTTGTAAACCGCTTTCCTGGTACACACCAAAAAGGAGAGGCCGTGATGATGGTTCCATGGCCCTGGATTAAAGCCAGTCATCCGGTCAGGGGGCATGGGTGTTTCCGGTTGGGACCGAGAGGGGGGCACCCCTTAGAGCGCGCGTATATAAATTTGATCCCATGCTATTCGAGATTGTGATCTCCCCGTCTCAAAAGTTTTTCTTGGACGATGTCTAGGGTGATTCCTAGCATCGAGAGGTAGGATGGGTGTGTACTGGTTAGCTGTGTTTTCTTCCGAAATACCGTAAACGGAACTAGTCCTTCGTGACTACGGAAATCCGTTGGCTGTGGGAAAATTTTGTACAAACTCTGCAGAGTCATATATTCCTTCGAATCATCTATTCCATGTCCAAGTTCGATATTAACTTATCTTGACCAAATGTCAGTTTTGATGACAGAGACTCCGGTGAACCGCATGAGTGCTAAGTCCGGTTAAATGATTATTCCTGTGGATGGACTAACCCGTTTATTCTCATGAATTGAATATTTATTATGAGCATTATTTCCTTGTGAATAAAAGCCCTTTCTGTGATGTCGCCCGACGTCCGACTGTGGCATTCTTTTAAAGCCCTTTATGTGGTGTCGCTAAGACGCCCGACTGTGGTATTTCTTTTAAAGCCCTTTCTGTGATGTCGCCCCGACGTCCGACTGTGGCATTCCTTTTAAAGCCCTTTATGTGGTGTCGCTAAGACGCCCGACTGTGGTATTTCTTTTAAAGCCCTTTCTGTGATGTCGCCCCGACGTCCGACTGTGGCATTTCTTTTAAAGCCCTTTATGTGGTGTCGCTAAGACGCCCGACTGTGGTATTTCTTTTAAAGCCCTTTCTGTGATGTCGCCCCGACGTCCGACTGTGGCATTTCTTTTAAAGCCCTTTATGTGGTGTCGCTAAGACGCCCGACTGTGGTATTTCTTTTAAAGCCCTTTCTGTGATGTCGCCCCGACGTCCGACTGTGGCATTTCTTTTAAAGCCCTTTATGTGGTGTCGCTAAGACGCCCGACTGTGGCATCATTTCCTTATATTTATTTGTTCACCTTTCGAGGCGTCGCTTCAGACACCCGATCGGTCTTCATTTATGTTTTGTGGGATTTCAGGCGGACTACCGCCGTTTCCCTTTTACTTACCTCGTTATGCTAATTTTTGAATGTACATTGGTGAATTAATCATGACGCATTCATGCATGCATTTGTTATATCTTACGTCCGAACTGTCTTGCGAGTACTTTCAAAGTACTCACTGGCTTGTTGATTTGGCCAGATGCTGACGAAGGCGATCTCATGGATGAAGAATTTGATAGCGAGTCCGACGCCTAGAGGAGTCCCAGTCAGTCTCGTACGACCCTGGATTTGGTCACTGTATTATATCCGCTTCCGCTACCAAATAAATTCATCGAGCCTCACCTCGACGCTCGATGAGATGACAGTTTTAGAGACTTGTATCTCTCTCCCCGCTGTGTTTCTCCACCACCGCCCTATCCTCGAGCCAGTAGTATGCCTCCACACCACTGTGTCATGTCCGCCATTATGTATATTTATTGGCGTGCTTGTAATAATTTGGTTGAGCAACCGTAGTTCGACCCTGTAATATATTTTATGCTACTGGCTTATTGTATCAAGAATTTGTCTACCAGTGAGGAGGATTTCTCTCATACTGGACTCAAAAGATTGGTTTCTCAATAAATATTTTTATTGGAAAACCGGTCGTGACAGCTAACAAGTGTGCAAAGCTCCAGCAATCCTTCTAGGGACTGGAGTAAGCATCTCGGAGTTGGAATATACGCTATGATGAGATGATCAAAGATTTTAGGTTTATACAAAGTTTATGAGAAACTTGTATTTCCAAAGAAGTGAGTGGGAGCACTATAGAATTTCTGATGAGTATATGTTGTTGACATATTGTTGATCAGAAATGATGTATAGTTTTTGGAAAGCATATAGGGTTATTTGAAAAGTATTTTTCAATGGAAAACCTGGATTAAGCTACTTGAACATTGAGCATCAAGATCTATAAGGATAGATCAAAAATCGCTTAATAGTACTTTCAAATGAACACATACCGTGACAAGGTTTTGAAGGAGTTCAAAATAGATCGGGAAAGAAGTTCTTGGCTGTGTTATAAGGTGTGAGCATTGAGTAAGACTCAAAACCTGACCACGGCAGAATAGAGAGAAAGGACGAAGGTCGTCCCCTACGCTTTAGACGTAGGCTCTACAGTATGTTATGCTGTGTACCACACCTGAAGTGTGCCTTGCCATGAGTCAGTCAAGGGGTACAAGAGTGATCCAGGAATGGATCACAGGACAACGGTCAAAAGTTATCCTTGGTAACTAGTGGACTAAGGAATTTTCTCGATTACGGAGGTGGTAAAAGAGTTCGTCGTAAAGGGTTACGCCGATGCAAACTTTTACACTAATCCGGATTATTCTGAGTAGTAAACTGGATTCGTATAGTAGAACAGTTATTTGGAATAGCTCCAAATAGAGCGTGGTAGCTGCATCTAGCAGATGACATAGAGATTTGCAAAACACACACAGATCTGAAAGGTTCAGATCCGTTGACTAATAACTTCTCTCACAAGCGAGATATGATCAAACCCCATAGGTGTCAATTCATTACAATCACATAGTGATGTGAACTAGATTATTGACTCTAGTGCAAGTGAGAGACTATTGGAAATATGCCCTAGAGGCAATAATAAAATGGTTATTATTTTATTTCCTTGTTCATGATAATTGTCTATTATTCATGCATAATTGTATTGACCGGAAACCGCAATACATATGTGAATACATAGACCACAACATGTCCCTAGTGAGCCTCTAGTTGACTAGCTCATTGATCAACAGATGGTCATGGTTTCCTGACCATGGACATTGGATGTCATTGATAACGGGATCACATCATTAGGAGAATGATGTGATGGACAAGACCCAATCCTAAGCCTAGCACAAGATCGTGCAGTTCGTATGCTAAAGCTTTTCTAAATGTCAAGTATCTTTTCCTTAGACCATGAGATTGTGCAACTCCCAGATACCGTAGGAATGCTTTGGGTGTACCAAACATCACAACGTAACTAGGTGGCTATAAAGGTGCACTACGGGTATCTCCGAAAGTGTCTGTTGGGTTGGCACGAATCGAGACTGGGATTTGTCACTCCGTGTGACGGAGAGGTATCTCTGGGCCCACTCGGTAGGACATCATCATAATGTGCACAATGTGATCAAGAAGTTGATCATGGGATGATGTGTTACGGAATGAGTAAAGAGACTTGCCGGTAACGAGATTGAACAAGGTATCGGGATACCGACGATCGAATCTCGGGCAAGTACTATACCGGTGGACAAAGGGAATTGTATACGGGATTGATTGAATCCTTGACATCGTGGTTCATCCGATAAGATCATCATGGAACATGTGGGAGCCAACATGGGTATCCAGATCCGTTGTTGGTTATTGGCCGGAAAGTTGTCTCGGTCATGTCTGCATGGTTCCCGAACCCGTAGGGTCTACACACTTAAGGTTCGATGATGCTAGGGTTATAGGGAATAGATATACATGGTTACCGAATGTTGTTCAGAGTCCCGGATCAGATCCCAGACGTCACGAGGAGTTTCGGAATGGTCCGGAGGTAAAGATTTATATATGGGAAGTCCTGTTTTGGTCACCGGAAAAGTTTCGGGTGCTATCGGTAACGTACCGGGACCACCGGGAGGGTCCTGGGGGTCCACCAGGTGGGGCCACCGGCCCCAGAGGGCTGCGTGGGCCAAGTGTGGGAGGGGACCAGCCCCAGGTGGGCTGGTGCGCCCCCCACCAGGGCCCAAGGCGAAGAGAGAAGGGAAAGGGGGGAAACCCTAGGCTCAGATGGGCCTAAGGCCCACCCTAGTGGTGCGCCCCCTCTCTCCCCCTTGGCCGCCCCCCTAGATGAGATCTAGGGCTGGCCGCCACCCCTATGGGTGGAAACCTAGGTGGGGGCGCAGCCTCTCCCTTTCCTCTATATATAGTGGGTGTTTGGGGCTGCCATACACATGAGAACCTCTCCCTCTTGGCGCAGCCCTACCCCTCTCCCTCCTCATCTCTTGCGGTGCTTGGTGAAGCCCTGCTGGAGTGCCACGCTCCTCCACCACCACCACGCCGTCGTGCTGCTGCTGGGCGGAGTCTTCCCCAACCTCTCCCTCTCCCCTTGCTGGATCAAGGCACGGGAGACGTCATCGGGCTGCACGTGTGTTGAACGCGGAGGCGCCGTTGTTTGGCGCTTAGATCGGAATCAACCGCGATCTAAATCGCTACGAGTACGACTCCTTCATCCGCGTTCTTGTAACGCTTCCGCTTAGCGATCTTCAAGGGTGTGAAGATGCACCCCCCTCTCTCTCATTGCTAGTCTCTCCATAGATTGATCTTGGTGATGCGTAGAAATTTTGAATTTCTGCTACGTTCCCCAACAACTACTACCTGTGTTATCCTACAATTCTCACAGACACATTAGTCCCTCAACTAGGTTTGTCGTCAATATTCCAAAACTAACTAGGGGTTGCACTAGATGCACTTACAATCTCCCCCTTTTTGGTGATTGATGACAAACTGGTTGAAGTTTTCAATGGGGATAAAAGTATGTGAAATTGTAAAGGATTAAGATATTGTCTTCATAGGTGGCAAAAAGGCTCCCCCTGAAGATGTGCATATAAATGTTTTGTGTTGGAATGAAAATGCACATGGCAGGTTGTACTTGTGGAGATCCTCTCCACCTTATTAAGACAATTCATCATTCATGAACAGATATAACAAGAATAATGACATGCATAATGAAAAATGAACGTCTGCAGAATGACTTCATGCGGGATTTATCATCGCATATGCGGAATTTATCGTCGCATTATAGAATAGCAGAAAAAGTAGCAGACGACCATCAAGTTTAAGTGCTACAACTCAAAGAACCAAATGTATCAAAAGCGAGAGTTGTAAACACTTGGCAAAAGTATAGCAACCACCCATATGGACCCTCTTGAAGACTATCAACTCATATGCTTCTCCCCCTTTTGTCAGTAAGGACCAAAAAGGTTTGAAGACATAGAGTCTCTACTCGTTCCCATGAGGAGTAGGTGGTGCAGACGAACTTGGTGCAGTGTCAATACACGCCGAAGTTGGAGGTGGTAAAGTAGCATCATCGGTGTCATCAAGGACTCTGGCATTAACAGTTGCCGCGGAGGAGGAGTACTCAAAATCTTCGAGTGATGGAGTCCGACGCAAGACATCGCTCATGGGAGGAGTGGTATCAAACTTGAATTTCTCTGTGAAGCCATCGTCTTGAAGATCAGCTTCAGCACTGAGCAATGTCAGACTCTTTCATGACCTCCGACAGGTTTCATGAGTGACAAACGCATTCTTGGTGGCAAGATTTCGAATGCGATTAGTATCCACCAAGAGGTTTTGCATCTAACGCTTTATCCAGTAATGATGCTTATCATGTTTCTAATGCAAGGCCACGAGAAGCTCTCGGTCATTAAGCACACGAGATCTCTTTCGAGGCCTTGGAGCAATAGTGCTTTTAGAGGCTTCAGTACGGGCACGACGAGGTGCACGAGTATTTCCAGCCAAAGGATAAACACGAGTGGCAACATGAACTCCTTCAACATGTTGAGAGAAACACTAACGATCGACATTGTGAAGATAAATTGTCTCCTTGGCAGGCTCTGGGTATATGGCTTCGACAGACATATCAACCTCAGGCAAGAATATGAGATGGTTGCACGCAGAGGGCTGATAGTCAACAGCAGAGTGAAGCTTGATCAGACGCATTACCCATGGAGCATAGAATTTCAGACCAAATATATCTGAGCCAGATGCCGCAAATTGGCGAATGAAGAAATCCTGAGCATTGAAGCTGATGCCATTGAGAATATAGAAGACCAATGTCTTCATTGATCCTTCAAGCTTTGTTGAGGAAGAATGTCCTTTGATGGGCCATAGAGTTCGCCTGATAATGCGATAGATGGTGCGGGGCAGATACTCTAGGTCTTCAACAAAGAATTCCCTGGGATATTCAGCATATTGCGACAGTGGCTTCATCATACTCAGCATTTGGCTCATATTGGGCTCAGGCTTCTGGAAGATGCTCTCCAATGCATTGCGGTGAAGCTGACAACCAGGTTCATATAGTTCACCTGGAGTGGACAGGCCAGTAAGCTCAATGAGATCAAGAGCTTTGGCTTCATGGTGTACGTTGCCTGTCATCCACTCAAGGACCCATGTCTTCGGATCCCTGTTGTAGCCGCGAATGTGGAGAGTTGCATAGAATTGCAGCAGAAGTTCTTCATTCCAATTTTCTTTATTAGTTACAAATTGGAGAAGACCTGCATCTCTGAAATAGTCGAGGGCTTCTTCTAAGCAAGGCAGACCCGCAATGGCTTCACAGTCCAGACGCATATGGGGAAAGATGCGCCCCTGATTGTATAGTACGCACGAATAGTAACTGCGCTGCTGATAACTCCAGAACCGATCAGATGATATTCTTGGCTTGGAATATGGGTTCTTGGCTCGATCAAAGAAAGTGTTGTGTGCAATGAAGCCATTGACTTTGAATGATCCTGGTGCAGATGCAGTACCTGGAAACCGTGGCAGTCTTTGTTTTGGCTTCTGAACCTGAGGCATGTGCTCCAAATGATAATCACATTGAGGTCCGGGTGCAGGCGGAGGAACTAGAATGGGCCATCTGACAGTTACATGCTCGCCTTGATAAAATGCTTGCTCAATGGTGTGTGGCCTTGGTGCCGGTACATGAGCAGTGGCATTGGCAATGGCACCAGGATGCACATTGGTTGCAGGTGCATCATTGGCTTCAGACACCATGTTCACTACAGGCGCCACATTAGCTTTAGCCATGACAACATCATTGGCTTCAGGAGTGTTGTTAGTGGCCGCCTCAGTATTTTCAGCCTCCACTTGAGTAGCTGGAGGGTCGGGCACAGACACGTTCTTCTCGAGAGCATCTTCTTGGGTAGGGGGTGTGTCAACACATTCTTCTTCTTGACGGGTTCTTGATTTTCATCGATTGATGCAGCCGGTATGTCTTCAGCAGATTTGGCTTCAGACGCAGAGACATTCACAATAGGAGAGGCTTCAGGAAACACTTGTCGTGCTACTGAGTTGGGTTGCACTTCTCCTTCTAGAACGCTCGATGGAGCGACTTGTGGCCTTGGTCCTTTGTGAAGCCTGCGAAATGCGGGCAACGCCTTTGGAGTGGGAGTTGGATGGACCACATAGTCGTCATCATCATCAAGCACCGGAATTGTGACTTGAGGTGGGGGAGTACTCAGTGAGGTTTGACTTGGAGTTGCCGGTTGGGGGCGATCAACCCATGAAGCATCCAGAGTGATTGGCGTCAAAGGACGACCAATACTGATGAGTTGGCTATTCATGAGAACAGGCGATGATACTGTTGTTGGAAATATGCCCTAGAAGCAATAATAAGTAAGTTATTATTATATTTCCTTGTTCATGATAATCGTTTATTATCCATGCTATAATTGTATTGATAGGAAACTCAGATACATGTGTGGGTACATAGACAACACCATGTCCCTAGTAAGCCTCTAGTTGACTAGCTCGTTGATCAACAGATGGTTATGGTTTCCTGACCATGGACATTGGATGTCATTGATAATGGGATCACATCATTAGGAGAATGATGTGATGGACAAGACCCAATCCTAAGCCTAGCACAAAGATCGTGTAGTTTGTATGCTAAAGCTTTTCTAATGTCAAGTATCATTTCCTTAGACCATGAGATTGTGCAACTCCCGGATACCGTAGGAATGCTTTGGGTGTACCAAACGTCACAACGTAACTGGGTGACTATAAAGGTGCACTACAGGTATCTCCGAAAGTGTCTGTTGGGTTGGCACGAATCGAGACTGGGATTTGTCACTCCGTGTGACGGAGAGGTATTTCTGGGCCCACTCGATAGGACATCATCATACTGTGCACAATGTGACCAAGTGGTTGATCACGGGATGATGTGTTATGGAATGACTAAAGAGACTTGCCGGTAACGAGATTGAACAAGGTATCAGCATACCGACGATCGAATCTCGGGCAAGTACAATACCGCCAGACAAAGGGAATTGTATACGGGATTGATTAAGTCCTTGACATCGTGGTTCATCCGATGAGATCATCGTGGAACATGTGGGAGACAACATGGGTATCCAGATCCCGCTATTGGTTATTGACCGGAGAACGTCTCGGTCATGTCTACATGTCTCCCGAACCCGTAGGGTCTACACACTTAAGTTCGATGACGCTAGGGTTATAAAGGAAGTTTGTATGTGGTTACTAAATGTTGTTCGGAGTCCTGGATGAGACCCAGGACGTCATGAGGAGTTCCGGAATGGTCCGTAGGTAAAGATTTATATATGGGAAGTCCTGTTTTGGTCACCGGAAAAGTTTCGGGTTTTTCCGGTGACGTACCGGGACCACCGGGAGGGTCCCGGGGGTCCACCAAGTGGGGCCACCATCCCTGGAGGGCTGCATGGGCCAAGTGTGGGAGGGGACCAGCCCCAGATGGGCTGGTGCGCCCCCCACAGGGCCCAAGGTGCAGGGAAGGGTGGGAGGGGGGCAAACCCTAGGGCAGATGGGCCCTAAGGCCCACCCCAGGTGCGCCTCCCCTCTTCCCCCTTCTGGCCGCCACCAGATGGCATCTGGGGGCTGCCGCCACCCCTGGGGAGGGAACCCTAGAGGGGGCGCAGCCCCCTCCCCTTCCCCTATAAATAGTGGGGGTTTTGGGTCTGCCAGAGACGCGAGAACCTCTCCCTCTTGGCGCAGCCCTACCTCTCTTACTCCTCCTCTCCCGCGGTGCTTGGCGAAGCCCTGCTGGATTACCACGCTCCTCCATCACCACCACGCCATTGTGCTGCTGTTGGACGGAGTCTTCCTCAACCTCTCCCTCTCTCCTTGCTGGATCAAGGCGTGGGAGACGTCACCGGGCTGTACGTGTGTTGAACGCGGAGGTGCCATCCGTTCGGCACTAGGATCTCCGGTGATTTGGATCACGACGAGTACGACTCCTTCAACCCCGTTCTCTTGAACGCTTCCACTTAGCGATCTACAAGGGTATGTAGATGCACTCTCCTTCCCCTCGTTGCTGGTTTCTCCATAGATAGATCTTGGTGACACGTAGGAAAATTTTGAATTTCTGCTACGTTCCCCAACAACTATTTGGCGCTCGATCTGAGGAAGGACTTCATCATCATCTACATTGTCTTGGGGACCAATGTCTTCAGCCGTGATGGGGTCAACGGCTGGAACTTCTTCAGCTTCAGGAGCCTCTGTGGAAGCAGGCTCGTGAACTATCAACTGACGCTCTTGGTGTTCGGATGCAGGACAAGCAAAAGAGATGGGCTCGACAACGAGGGGCTCTATGGGAGCAGCCCGATCTTTCTTCTTAGTCTTTCTCTTCTTGGGCAATGGAACATCGTTGGTGGTGTTCTTGAATTGGCGCTTTTTGGCTTCGGCTCCGGCTTCAGCTGCCCTAGTTTTCTTCAGTTCTGAAGCCACTGTGGGGACCTTAGGCTTCGAGCCTGTCATGCTGGCAGGGAAGACAATGTGAGGTTCTTCCCGCCCTGATGCTTCAGCTTGTGCCACAGCAGGCTTCTTCTTCTTGGCAGCCAGCTTGGGGTCAATGACATGACGCGCAAGTGCCTTGCGCTTCTCAGCTTCATTGTAAGCTTGAACACACTTGGCAGGGAGGTTTTTCATACGCTCGGGTGAACCTTTGGCTTCTTCACATTTCTTGAGAAATGCCTCCTTGAGGTCATGCAACATCAGCTTGAAGTTTTGAACATCATCCACACTAAGCTTGGCCACGTGCTTCTTGAACCAGTCTTTCTCACAGTCAATTTTGTTCTTCAGTTCAAAAATCTTCTGAGCCTGAGCCAGCTCAGGAGCAATGGCGCCTTGGAAGGCGACGCTGATGCCAATTGGGAGCTGAAGATCATCAAAGCTGAGGTTTGGGTTGTCAAACCACTCATCAATGAAATTTTCCAGAATTTTTACATCGAAGAGGGGCAGATCATTGAAGATCTCCGCCTCTTGCTTTCTCTTAATCAGCTGTTCAAGGGCATCAACACCACACTCATCTTCTGTGGACAGATCAATGGCTTCAGTCTCGTTCCTCAAAACGGCAGCTGGTGTCAATGCTTGACCAGAACTCTTGAAAATTTTCTTCTGGGGCTCCTCTTTCTTCTTGGAGACTCGAGAAAGATCTTCATAATCAATACTTGGTGCAGGAGGAGCAGTTGCCAATGGCTTCACTTGTGAAGCTTTTGGTGCAGCAGTGGGTTTTGAAGCCTTAGACTTCTTCTGCTTCTGCGGCTTAGGAGAAGCTGGTGCTTCATCAAAATCTACATCAGCAGCAGAGTGATCCACATTTGCACCTTGGACGACAATGTGTGTGATGAGGCCTCCGAGGTTGTAGAAGGGGCCAATTCTGTTTTCATTGGCTTCACGGGCGCCATCTTCCCGAGGAGCAGATGGACCTGGGTTGAAGTCAAGTCCAAATGCCTTCTTGTTCTTCAGAGCAGAGTCTTTGGCAAACTTGAAGTTGCGCTTGAACAGATTGTCTTCACGACACCACATCAGATAAGATGGGTCAACATTCTGTGGTTGTGGTCCGCGAACCATGCACGGGTAGGAGCCTTGATCAATGGCTTCGGACATGGACTTGGGTGGAAGATTTTTGTATAGGATATCTCCCCAAGGTTGCTTGATGGCATTCTTCTCGGCATACTCAAGCGTGACAAATCTGTACTTAAACCATTCTTCAGCCCAATATCTTTGAATCCATTGGATTCGATTTTTGCGTTCACCATAGGTTTCTTTTGGGTCTGTCTTGTACAGTTCATGCAGATCTGGTGGCAAATCTTTGGATGTATTTCCACGACACTGTCTGCTGCCCTTTCTAGCTGACTTCTCAGTTGCCATGAAGCTTAAACTGAATGGCTTCAAAACTAGCAAAGGCTTCCGACGGCTGGTCAGACAAGAACTGGCTTCAGGAGAATTTATGTGACTTTATAAGAATTTTGCAAATGAATGCAGACTATGAGAACCAAGGGATTCTCCCACACACATGTACCTGTGACAGCATTAGAGGTGCGAGGGAAGGGGAAGAGGTCATATGCATTCTCAGAAGATTTTGAAGATAAATTAGTTCAAAGACATCGACCTCATAACGCGAAGACATTCACTTATTTGTTGTGAGTTGGTTCCAGATTTGTACGAATCCAAGAATAGGTACAAGTGAGGAATCTAACTTGTAGAGAAGCATAAGTGAACAGACTAGGCATAATATGAGATGCAGAATGGGATAGATTCAACTTTGGAAGTATAGAAACCACTTTTGGTAAAGAAGAATGAATCTATCAGATCAAAAAGAAGGTAAAAAGTAAGTTTTAATTACCACACGAAGAACTACTAGACAAAGAGGAGTTGGAGGCCGAGCAGTTCGATCTCCCATGCCCTAACTTGGCGACGGAAGACACCTACGGCGGTGATGGAGAAGACGAGGTCCGCTGCCGACGTGAGGACGGCGTCGGTGAGGTCGCGACTGCTAAGCGCTTCACCGTCAGCGTCGTCGAGAGCTAGCGGTGGCGCTAGGGTTTGTGTGAGGTGGCGAGGTGGAAGAAGGATTTCGACCATGATATGATGTGTATTTATAAGGAAAGGGACGGCACATCGCAATTACACAGGTGCCCCTGTCGGTTCACATCTGAAGGGAATGTGGCAAGCATGCAACACATTGGAAGTTGTTCCATGTTCCCACGCACGCCTGGATTGTCGGGGTGGTCGTTCCGGCTTCTCCGGTTTTCAGGCAATAAGGATATAGCATTAAAAACATATATAAATGTGTGTCAGATTGACTTCAGCTGACAAGGTCTCAGTGGAGACAATCGACAGGTTTCAATAGAATGCATATGATTTGGACAAATAGAGTTGAGGTAGAAGCATAGATAGGTTAGGGTCCGATCACATTCACTTAGATCAAAAGGTTCAGGCAAGAAGTCATAGCTATAAGTGAATGTTGTAGAGGACAAAACACAAATATGTATATAACTAGTATAAGACCAAATCATAAAGATGAAGACAAATCAAGTACGAAGACTTTGCATTCATAACGCCAAGGAAAACACTTCAAACAAAAGTTTGGTGGTGGCGTTACCCACTGTATAGGAAGTATTAGACCCAGACACAACGCACAATTATCGTGGTGCTCCAAATTCAAATTCCGCATTAATGTATTCACACTTAGAGTGTATGTCTTCATTGATTGAAGATATACATTACTTCGTGTGTTGCACATCTAAGTCATTGATACGTCTCCAACGTATCTATAATTTTTGATTGTTCCATGCTATTATATTACCTGTTTTGGATGTCTATGGGCTTTATTTTACACATTTATATCATTTTTGGGACTAACCTACTAACCGGAGGCCCAGCCGGTATTGCTATTTTTTTTGCCTATTTCAGTATTTTGAAGAAAAGGAATACCAAACGGAGTCCAAACGGAATGAAACCTTAGGGAGCGTGATTTTTGGAACAAACGTGATTCGGAGGACTTGGAGTGCAAGTCAAGAAGCAGCCGGGGCAGCCACGAGGGTGGGGGCGCGCCCACCCCTATAGGGCGCGCCCCCTGTCTTGTGGGCCCCTCGGGCGGCCACCGACGTACTTCTTCCTCCTATATAAGCCTACATACCCCGAAAACATCCAGGGAGCCACCGAAGAAATATTTCCACCACCGTAACCTTCTGTATCCGCGAGATCCCATCTTGGAGCCATCGCCGACGTTCTGCTGGAGGAGAAATCCACCACGGAGGGCTTCTACATCAACACCATAGCCCCTCCGATGAGTTGTGAGTAGTTTACCACAGACCTTTGGGTCCATAGTTATTATCTAGATGGCTTCTTCTATCTTTTTGGATCTCAATACAATGTTCTCCCCCTCTCTTGTGGAGATCTATTCGATGTAATCTCTTTTTGTGGTGTGTTTGCCGAGATCCGATGAATTGTGGGTATATTATCAAGTTTATCTATGAATAAAATTTGAATCTTCTCTGAATTCTTTTATGTATGATCGAGTTATCTTTGCAAGTCCTTCGAATTATCGGTTTGGTTTGGCCTACTAGATTGATCTTTCTTGCCATGGGAGAAGTGCTTAGCTTTGGGTTCAATCTTGCGGTGTTCTTACCCAGTGACAAAAAGGGTTGTAAGACACGTATTGTATTGTTGCCATCGAGGATAAAAAGATGGGGTTTATATCATATTGCTTGAGTTTATCCCTCTACATCATGTCATCTTTCTTAATGCGTTACTCTGTTCTTATGAACTTAATACTCTAGATGCATGCTGGATAGTGGTCGATGTGTGGAGTAATAGTAGTAGATGCAGGCAGGAGTCGGTCTACTTGTTGCGGACATGATGCCTATATACATGATCATGCCTAGATAATCTTATAATTATTCGCTTTTCTATCAATTGCTCGACAGTAATTTGTTCACCCACCGTAATACTTAGGCTATCTTGAGAGAAGCCTCTAGTGAAACCTATGGCCCCCAGGTCTATCTTTTATCATATAAGTTTCCAATCTACTTTTATTTGCATCTTTATTTTCTGCATCTATATTATAAAATACTAAAAATATATTTATCTTATCATATTATCTCTATCAGATCTGACTTTCGCAAGTGTACGTGAAGGGATTGACAACCCCTTTATTGTGTTGGTTGCGAGTTCTTTGTTTGTTTGTGTAGGTTCGTGGGACTTGTGAGGAGCCTCCTACTGGATTGATACCTTGGTTCTCAAAAACTGAGGGAAATACTTACGCTATTGTGCTGCATCACCCTTTCCTCTTCAAGGAAAACCACCGCAAGCTCAAGAAGTAGCAAGAAGGATTTCTGGCACCGTTGTCGGGGAGGTCTTCGCTCAAGTCAAGACATACCAAGTACCCATCACAAACTCATCTCCCTCACATTACATTATTTGCCATTTGCCTCTCGTTTTCCTCTCCCCCACTTCATCCTTGCCATTTTATTCGCCTTCTCTTTCCCAATCTCCTCTCTCTTTCACTTGCGTTTTTGTTTGCTTGTGTCTCCATGTGCCTTCTATGTGCTTGCATCTTTGCTTGCTAAAAATCTATTGATATGGATCCACTTAAAGTGTTCTACTTGGATCATCTTAGATCCTTATGCTCTCGTGCTGAAACCCCAACTAGCTTAGTTGATGGGAAATCTTTAGATGAGCATGCTCATTTTGTGCGTCACCGTTTGTCTGAAAAAGGGAGACTCTTATGGGATCAAATAAACAGATTGATGTGTTATGCTTGGAATCTTTATGAAATTTGTGATTTTACTTGTTGCTCTAAGAACCCTAAAAAACACCTTCCCTACCTATGTGAGTTTAATGAAAATGAAATCTTATCTTCTTATGCAAAGGGTGTTTATAGTTACTATGATATCGAAAAAATTGAAGAATTTGTTGCTTTTAAGGGTTCTTATGAAGTTGCTTCTTTGATTGAAAAGTATGATATTACTCTCTAAGAATCTGAAAATTTTGACATACTTAAATATTGCTATGAAAGCTATGCTCATAATGTCTATGTCAAAGAATTTATTGAGAGAATGACCGTTGCTTTGGAAGAAAATAATGATATGCATGAATCTACAGATAATGATGATTCTGACGATTTGATTGAAATGTCCCTTGATGAACATGATGCTTGCTATTCTTGTGGCCATGATGCCAATATTTATGAAGATCAATTTGCTATAGTTCCTTATGTTAAACATGAGATCGTTGCTATTGCACCCATACTTGGTAGCTCCTTGAATAAAAAGCACGATTGCAATGATTTTACTATAAATTCTCTTGATGTCAATTGTCCTAATAATATGCAAAACCCTAAGCTTGGGGATGCTAGTTTTGCTATGTCTACTACTTGTTGCAATGATCATGATTAGGGTGATTATTTTTATGATCTTGAAAATTTATTTAAGCCCCATGATGAATATAAGATTGATAATAGTGTTT
The DNA here is from genome assembly GCF_018294505.1 of Triticum aestivum. Lineage (NCBI taxonomy): Eukaryota > Viridiplantae > Streptophyta > Magnoliopsida > Poales > Poaceae > Triticum > Triticum aestivum. The sequence goes on along the minus strand of NC_057801.1, from coordinate 536,978,730 downwards.
GCAATATTGAAAGTGGGTTTGGAAGAGTGTCAACTTTAGATCCCACATATTTGGAGAATGTTCAATCTTATGAAATTTTTGAGAAAAGTGGGTTTGGAGAGGTCATGACTTTAGTTAATGTTAATCCCACTATCTTGGAAGAGTGTCAACTTCGCTTTATATGATAGCTATTTTGTTGAATCATGTTGAAAATGTTTTATATGATAGCTATTTTGTTGAATTTGCTTATGATCCTACATGTAATTATTATGAGAGAGGAAAATATGGTTGTAGAAATTTTCATGTTACTAAATTACCTCTCTTCATGTTGAGATTGCTATCATCTCTTTGTTCTTCCCTGCATATGCTAGTTTTTGCTTGCCTTGCAGATTTGTTTGCTTATAATATGCCTATGCATAGGAAGTATATTAGACTTAGATGTGTTTGTCACGTGTTTTATGATGCTCTCTTTGCGCTTCAATTCTTGTCTTTCATGTGAGCATCATTAAAATTATTAATGCCTAGCTAAAAGGCTTTAAAGAAAAGCGCTTGTTGGGAGACAACCCAATATTTTTCCTTGTTGTTATTTAATAAATTTTGCATCTACTTTCTGTTTAGATGTGTTTTCATGTTTTATTTAGTGTTCGTGCCAAGTAGAACCTATAGGATAACCTATGATATGAGTTGATTTGATTCTGCTGAAAAACAGAAACTTTGTGCTCATGAGAAAATTTTCAATACATCACAGAAACGAGCTTTTGCATTGATACTTTTTGCTGTTGTTCAATAATTTTTTTAGGACGTCCTATTTTGGTAGGATTTTTAAAGTTCCAGAAGTTTGCATTAGTTACAGATTGCTACAGACTGTTCTATTTTTGACAGATTCTGTTTTTCATGTGTTGTTTGCTTATTTTGATGCATCTATGGCTAGTAAAATAGTTTATGAACCATAGAGAACTTGGAATATAGTAGGTTTAACACCAATATAAATAAAGAATGAGTTCATTACAGTACCTTATGTGGTGGTTTTGTTTCTTTCACTAACGGAGCTTATGAGATTTCCTGTTGATTTTTGTGTTGTGAAGTTTTCAAGTTTTGGGTAAAGATTTGATGGACTATGAATGAAGGGTGGCCAAATCCCAAGCTTGGGGATGCTTATGGCACCCCAAGATATTCAAGAATAGCCAAAAGCCTAAGCTTGGGGATGCCCCCGGAAGGCATCCCCTCTTTTGTCTTCGTTCATTGGTAACTTTACTTAGAGCTATATTTTTATTTGCTACATGATATGTGTTTTGCTTGGAGCGTCGTGTATTATATTAGTCTTTGATTTTTAGTTTACCACAATCATCCTTGCTGTAACACACCTTTTGGGAGAAGCCTATTTGATTGAAATTTATTAGAATATGCTATGTGCTTCACTTATATCTTTTGAGCTAGATAGTTTTTGCTCTAGTGCTTCACTTATATCTTTTAGAGCACGACGGTGGATTAATTTTGAAGAAATTGTTGATCTCTCATGCTTCACTTATATTATTTTGAGTATTTTAGAACAACATGGTATTTTCTATGGTTATAAATTGGTCCTAGAATGATGAGCATCCAAGTTGGGTATAATAAAAACTATCATAAGAAGTGAATTGGATGCTATGATCAACTTGATACTTGATAATTGTTTTGAGATAGGGAGGTAGTGATATTAAAGTCATGCTAGTTGGGTGATTATGAATTTAAAGAATGCTTGTGTTGAAGTTAGCAAGTCCCGTAGCATGCACGTATGGTTAAAGTTGTGTAACAAATTTGAAGCATGAAGTGTACCTGGCTTGTGCATCCTTATGAGTGGCGGTCGGGGACGAGCGATGGTCTTTTCCTACCAATGTATCCCCCTAGGAGCATGCGCGTAGTGCTTGGTTTTTGATGACTTCTAAATTTTTTCAATAAGTATATGAGTCCTTATGACTAATGTTGAGTCCATGGATTATACACGCTTTTACCTTTCCATCATTGCTAGCCTCTTCGGTACCGTGCATTGCCCTTTCTCACCTTGAGAATTGGTGCAAACTTCGCCGGTGCATCCAAACCCCGTGATATGATACGCTCTATCACACATAAACCACCTTATATCTTCCTCAAAACAGCCACCATACCTACCTATTTATGGCATTTCGATAGCCATTCCGAGATATATTGTCATGCAACTTTCCACCGTTTCGTTCATCATCATCATGACATACATTACTTTTGTCATATTTCCATTGCATGATCATGTAGTTGACATCATATTTGTGGCAAAGCCACCATGCATAATTTTTTATACATGTCACTCTTGATTCATTGCACCATCCTAGTACACCACCGGAGGCATTCATATAGAGTCATATCTTATTCTAGTTTCGAGTTGTAATTCATGTGTTGTAATCAATAAAAGTGTGATGATCATCATTATTAGAGCATTGCCCAAAAAGAAAAAAAGTAAAGGCCAAAAAAAAGAAAGGCCAAAGAAAAAAAGAAAATAAAATAAAGAAAATAAATAAAGGGGCAATGCTACTATCTCTTTTTCCACACTTGTGCTTCAAAGTAGCACCTTGTTCTTCGTGTAGTGGGCCTCATATATTGTGCTTCAAAGTAGCACCATGTTTTTCATATAGAGAGTCTCATATGTTGTCACTTTCATATACTAGTGGGAATTTTTCATTATAGAACTTGGCTTGTATATTCCTATGATGGGCTTCCTCAAATGCCCTAGGTCTTCGTGAGCAAGCAAGTTGGATGCACACCCACTAGTTTTCTTTTGTTGAGCTTTCATTCATTTATAGCTCTAGTGCATCCGTTGCATGGCAATCCCTACTCCTCATGTTGACATCAATTGATGGGCATTCCCATAGCCCGTTGATTATCCTCGTCAATGTGAGACTTTCTCCTTTTTTGTCTTCTCCACACAATCCCCAATCATTATTCTATTCCACCCATAGTGCTATATCCATGGCTCACGCTCATGTATTGCGTGAAGGTTGAAAGAGTTTGAGATTATTTAAGTACGAAACAATTGCTTGGCTTGTCATCGGGGGTATAGAAGTTGGGAACATCTTTGTGTGACAAAAATGAAGCATAGCCTAACTATATGATTTTGTAGGGATGAACTTTCTTTAGCCATGTTATTTTGAGAGGACATGATCACTTTTATTAGTATGCTTGAAGTATTACTATTTCTTTTGTCAATATGAATATTTATTTTGAATCACTTGGATCTGAACATTCACGCCACAATAAAGAGAAATTACATTGAGAATTATGCTAGGTAGCTTTCCACATCAAAAATTCTGTTTTTATCATTTACCTACTCGAGGACGAGCAGGAATTAAGCTTGGGGATGCTTGATACGTCTCCAACGTATCTAAATTTTTTGATTGTTCCATGCTATTATATCACCTGTTTTGGATGTCTATGGGCTTTATTTTACACATTTATATCATTTTTGGGACTAACCTACTAACCGGAGGCCCGGCCTATGTTGCTGTTTTTTTTTGCCTATTTTAGTATTTCGAAGAAAAGGAATATCAAACGGAGTCCAAACGGAATGAAACCTTCAGGAGCGTGATTTTTGGAACAAACTGGAGGACTTGGAGTGCAAGTTAAGAAGTAGCTGAGGCAGCCACGAGGGTGGGGGGCGCCCCCCTGTCTCGTAGGCCCCTCGGGCAGCCACCGATGTACTTCTTCCTCTATATAAGCCTACATACCCCAAAAACATCCAGGGAGCCACCGAAGAAATATTTCCACCACCGTAACCTTATGTATCCGCGAGATCCCATCTTGGAGCTGTCGCCGGCGTTCTGCCGGAGGGGGAATCCACCATGGAGGGCTTCTACATCAACACCATAGCCCCTCCGATGAGTTGTGAGTAGTTTACCACATACCTTCAGGTCCATAGTTAATAGCTAGACAACTTCTTCTCTATTTTTGGATCTCAATACAATGTTCTCCCCCTCTCTTGTGGAGATCTATTCGATGTAATCTCTTTTTGCGGTGTGTTTGTCGAGATCCGATGAATTGTGGGTTTATGATCAAGTATATCTATGAATAATATTTGAATGTTCTTTGAATTCTTTTATGTATGATTGAGTTATATTTGCAAGTCTCTTCAAATTATCGGTTTGGTTTGGCCTACTAGATTGATCTTTCTTGCCATGGGAGAAGTGCTTAGCTTTGGGTTCAATCTTACGGTGTTTTTACACAGTGACGGAAAGGGTTGCAAGACACGTATTGTATTGTTGCCATAGATGATAAAAAGATGGGGTTTATATCATATTGCTTGAGTTTATCCCTCTACATCATGTCATCTTTCTTAATGTGTTACTCTGTTCTTATGAACTTAATACTCTAGATGCATGCTGGATAGCGGTCGATGTGTGGAGCAATAGTAGTATATGCAGGCAGGAGTCGGTCGACTTGTTGCGGACGTGATGCCTATATACATGATCATGCCTAGATAATCTCATAATTATTCGCTTTTCTATCAATTGCTCGACAGTAATTTGTTCACCCACCGTAATACTTATGCTATCTTGAGAGAAGCCTCTAGTGAAACCTATGGCCCCCGGGTCTATCTTTTATCATATAAGTTTCCAATCTACTTTTATTTACATCTTTATTTTCTGCATCTATATTATAAAATACCAAAAATATATTTATCTTATCATATTATCTCTATCAGATCTCACTTTCGCAAGTGGTCGTGAAGGGATTGACAACCCCTTTATCGCGTTGGTTGCGAGTTCTTTGTTTGTTTGTGTAGGTTCGTGGGACTTGTGACGAGCGTCCTACTGGATTGATACCTTGGTTCTCAAAAACTGAGGGAAATACTTATGCTACTGTGCTGCATCACCCTTTCCTATTCAAGGAAAACCAACGCAAGCTCAAGACGTAGCAGTCATCAATATGCATAAGTGTTAGGATGTGTGTCCAATCACAGGACATTTGAGGATTTCAAGATATTTAGCTCACACCGTAACCTGCAAAACCTTTTCTCATCTAAGGGCTTTGTGAAGATATCTGCCAATTGTTCTTCAGTGTTGACATGAATGATATCAATATCTTCCTTCATGACATGATCTCTGAGAAAGTGATGACGAATTTCAATGTGCTTTGTCTTCGAGTGCTGAACTGGGTTGTCGGCAATCTTGATGGCGCTTTCATTGTCGCAATAGAGTGGCACATACTTCAGCTGGACACCATAGTCCTTGAGAGTTTGCTTCATCGAGAGAAGCTGAGCACAGCAAGATCCAGCAGCAATGTATTCGGATTCAGCAGTGGAGAGACATACACAGTTCTGCTTCTTTGAAGACCAACAGACAAGTGATCGACCCAGAAAGTGACATGTGCCTGATGTGTACTTGCGATCAACCTTGTCACCAGCATAATCAGCATCTGAGAATCCAACTAGATCAAACTCTGAGCCCTTTGGATACCATAATCCTAGTGTTGGGGTGTAAGCCAAATATCGAAGAATTCGCTTCACGGTTAAGTGATGCGATTCCTTTGGTGCCGATTGGAGTCGGGCACACATGCAAACACTAAGCATTATATCTAGCCTAGATGCACATCAATAAAGTAAAGAACCAATCATGGAGCGGTATACCTTTTGATCGAACTCTTTACCATTGGCGTCGGGACTCAGATGACTCTTGGTTGGCATTGGCGTCGTGTATCCTTTGCAGTCTTGCATTCCAAACTTCTTTAGGCAATATTTGAGGTATTTTTCTTGAGATATGAAGATGCCGTTGTGTTGCTGACGGATTTGGTGACCCAGGAAGAACTTTAGCTCGCCCATCATGGACATCTGATATTGCTCTTGCATCATGTGACCAAACTCATCACTGTATTTCTTGTTAGTGCAGCCGAAGATAATGTCATCCACATAGATTTGGCATACAAACAATTCACCATCATATGTCTTCATGAAGAGTGTAGGATCTAGTGAACCAGGTTTGAAGCCTTTGCTCTTCAAGAAATCTTTGAGTGTGTCATACCAAGCACAAGGGGCTTGTTTGAGGACATACAATGCCTTGTTGAGCTTGTATACCATATCAAGATGTTTTGATCTTCAAAGCCAGGAGGTTGTGCAACATATACTTCTTCTTCAATCTTTCCATTGAGAAAGGCAATCTTCACATCCATTTGATACAGAAGGATGTTGTGATGATTTGCATAGGCTAGCAGTATGCGAATGGCTTCAAGCCTAGCCACCGGAGCAAATCTTTCATCGAAGTCAATCCCTTCCACCTAAGTGTATCCTTGAGTAATGAGACGAGCCTTGTTTCTGACAACTTGACCATGCTCATCTTGCTTCTTGCGATATATCCATCTGGTGCCAATGATATTGTGCTTACGAGGATCAGGACGCTTGACCAATTCCCACACATTGTTCAGCTCAAGCTGTTGAAGCTCTTCTTGCATAGCTTGAATCCATTCAGGTTCCATGAAGGCTTCAACAACTTTCTTGGGTTTAGAGATTGAGACGAATGCAAAATGCCCATAGAAGAGTGTTAGCTGTGTTGCTCTTTGTGTTGCTCTTGAACGAGTGAGTGGACCAGGTGCATTGATGTTGTCTATTATCTTCTCAATCTGTACTTCATTTGCAACACGAGGATGAACAGGATGAAGATTTTGCTCTTGCTGATCAACACCATCATTTGGAGGATTTCCTCTTTAGTCTGAGCCTCAGAAGGTATGATCTCTCCAATTCCCATTTGCTTGATTGATTCACTAGGAGGTACTTCATCTAGCACATTTGGTAGGTTCTCTTTGCGAGCCGTTAGTCTCATCGAACCGCACATCCACAGTTTCAACCACTTTATAGTGAAAGAGGTTGAAGTCTCTATAGGAGTGTGAATCCTTTCCGTAACCAAGCACAAAACCTTATGTGCTTTCGGTGCAAATTTTGAAGTGTGATGTGGATCCTTGATCCAGCACCTAGCACCAAATACTCTGAAGTAACTGGCATTTGGCTTCTTACCAGTTAGGAGTTCATAGGATGTCTTCTTCAGAAGCTTGTGAAGATAAACATTGTTGATGATGTGGCATGCAGTATCAATGGCTTCAGGCCAGAATTTCCTTGGAGTCTTGTACTCATCAAGCATCGTTTGAGCCATCTCAATAAGGGTTCTGTTCTTGCGCTCCATGATGCCATTCTACTGAGGTGTGTAAGGAGCAGATAACTCATGAGTGATGCCCAAAGTATCCAGATAAAGGTCGAGGCCGGTATTCTTGAACTCTGTGCCATTGTCACTTCTGATATGCTTGATCTTGACGCCATAGTCTATCATGGCACGATTGGCAAAGCATCTAAAGACATCCTGCACTTCATTCTTGTAGAGGATTATATGCACCCAAGTATATCTTGAATAATCATCAACAATGACGAAACCATAGAGGCAAGCAGTGGTAGTAAGGGTAGAGTAGTGAGTAGGGACAAATAAGTCCATGTGTAGCAGCTCGAAGGGTTGAGATGTAGTCATGATCGTCTTCGAGGGATGCTTGGCCCTAGTCATCTTTCCAGCTTCGCAGGCACCACATAGATGATCCTTCTTGAACTTGATGCTCTTGATGCCTACGATGTGTTTCTTCTTCGCGAGAGTGTGAAAGTTCCTAATGCCAGCATGCCCTAGCCTTCGATGCCAAAGCCAGCATTTTGAAGCTTTTGCTAGAAGACATACGGCCATCTGTGATTGTAATGCCCTCGATGCGGCTATATCTCCCACGTGTCGAAGCACGACTTAGAGGCATAACCGCATTGAAAGCAATGTCGCAAGTGAGGTAATCTTCACACAACCCATGTAATACATAAGGGAAAGAGATACATAGTTGGCTTACAATCGCCACTTCACACAATTACATGAATAAAGCATTACATCATCCAGATACAATCAAGGTCCGACTACGGAACCAAAATAAAAGAAGAACCCCAAATGCGACAAAGGTCCCCGATCGACCCCAACTGGGCTCCACTACTGATCAACTAGAACGAAACAACACAAAGGCAAGATCTTCATCGAGCTCCTCCTTGAGCTTGGTTGCGTCATCTGCACGGTAACATAGGCACCTGCAAACTGGTTTTGGAAGTATCTGTGAGCCACGGGGACTCAGCAATCTCGCACCCGCGAGATCAAGACTATTTAAGCTTATAGGAAGGATGGAGTAATGAGGTGGAGCTGCAGCAAGCGACTAGCATATATGGTGGCTAACATACGCAAATGAGAGCGAGAAGAGAAGGCAAAGCACGGTCGATAAAAGTATGATCAAGAAGTGATCCTATAGCAACCTACGTCAAGCATAACTCCAACACCGTGTTCACTTCCCGGACTCCGCCGAGAAGAGACCATCACGGTTACACACACGGTTGATGTATTTTAATTAAGGTCAACTTCGGGTTTTCTACAACCGGACGTTAACAAATTCCCATCTGCCCATAACCGCGGGCACGGCTTTCGAAAGATAATACCCTGCAGGGGTGTCCCAACTTAGCCCATGACAAGCTCTCACGGTCAACGAAGGAATAGACCTCCACCCGAGACATTCCGATCAGACTCGGTATCCCGGTACAACAAGACATTTCGACAGGGTAAAACTAAACCAGCAACACCGCCCGAATGTGCCGACAAATCCCGATAGGAGCTGCACATATCTCTTTCTCAGGGCACACTCAGATGAGCAATCCGTACAACTAAAACCAAACCTCGAGTTTCCCCGAGGGGGCGCTGCACAGGGCTCTAGTTCGGACCAACACTCAGAGGAGCACTGGCCCGGGGGGGTTAGAATAAAGATGACCCTTGAGTCTGCAGAACCCAAGGGAAGGTGGTAGGTTGTTAGTGCAAATGGTAAAACCAATGTTGGGCATTGCTGGAAGAGCTTTACTTAAGGCGAACTGTCAAGGGGTTCCCATTATAGCCCAACCGTGTAAGGAACGCAAAATCCGGGAACATAACACCGATATGACGGAAACTAGGGCGGCAAGAGTGGAACAAAACACCAGGCATAAGGCCGAGCCTTCCACCCTTTACCAAGTATATAGATGCATTAATTAAATAAGATATATTGTGATATCCCAACAAGTAAACATGTTCCAACAAGGAACAACATCTCCATGTTCCAACAAGGAACAAACTTCAATCTTCACCTGCAACTAACAACGCTATAAGAGGGGCTGAGCAAAGCGGTAACATAGCCAATCAACGGTTTGCTAGGACATGGTGGGTTAGAGGTTTGACATGGCAATTTGGGAGGCTGACAAGCAAATGGTAGGCATCGTAGCATTGGCATAGCAAAAGAGCGAGCAGACTAGCATAGCAAAGATAGTAGTGATTTCGAGGGTATGATCATCTTGCCTGAAATCCCGCAAGGAAGAAGAACGAGTCCATGAAGAAGACAAACGGACGTAGACGAACAAATCCTCACAACTCCGGAACGAAACCGAAGCTAACGAGAGAAGCAACCCGGAAAGAAACAAACAACATAGTAAACACACAAGCATAAACAAGTCATGATGCACAAACAAGTATGATGCATGTCCGGTTTAACGAGGCATGGCATGGCAAAGTGCAACAAACAATACTACAAGTTAAGTGGAGCTCAATATGCAACGAGGTGCATGTTGACGAAACACCACATCAATTATTTAGTTATCTCTCGTTTAAGCTACCCAACAATATTAAATGTTGTTAAGCATGGCAAGAGGGTGAAGCAAATGAAAACTACCTATCTAGTCAAGGTTAAATGAGGCCGGAAGCAACAAACAACAATTCAGGAGAATCCCCATATGCATTTAGCAATTTAATGCAACAACAAGTTTAAACATTTTAAATGTTGTTATCATGATGCAGATGACATATACAAGTTTTATGCAATTTTATGAAAATGTTGACATGAGCATGTTATGAAGCATTTGGTCACCATGGCGGAACAAAAAGGGTGCCACGGCGGCGAAACAAAAATGGTGCCACGGCAACATATCCGAAAATGATGCCACGGCAACATATCCGAAAATGATGCCACGGCAACATATCGGTTCCGGTAGCTCATGGAGATACCGGTGCAAAAGGAAGCGTGCGGATGTGCGGAACATGCTAGAGATGGTGGGGTGCTCCCGACTACCGGGTTCCCACGGGTTAGTGGCATGGAAAACGAGGAGGAACGTGCATGAAGCAAACGGGCATGGTGCAAACATAGGGTGCATCTCATACAACACATGCATTCGGTCCACGGACGGCGTCTCGGGGTTATACCTTTGAAGCGAGCAATCGGGACGGTTCTCGTTCGGCGAAGGAAGTAGTCGTTCACGGCCGTAGTGGAGGTAGACGTTCACGTGGCGACGTAGAGGAAGTAGTTGTACACGGCGACGGTAGTAGAAGTAGGGGTACACGACGGCGGCGGTAGTTGTTCAGGGTCTTGGCGGGTCGTCGTGTAACCGTACATGTTAGGCGTGGTACTTGCGGTCTCGGTGACGGTAGTCGTTCACGTTTCGTAGTCGATGTAGTTGAACTTGACGAAACTCTCAGCAACAGTAGTGGTGCCTATCGTAGTGGAACTTGGCGCATCCAACATCTTCGGGCGTAGAGGTACTTGCAAAAACCGAGATGGTCTTGACGATCCAGCGAGACGACGTGGTTCGGGGCGGTCTCGGTCTTGGCGTCCGTGCGGTAGCCGCGAGCTCATGGCCTACAGCAGCAGCAAGGGGCGGAACGGGTCGGAGACGCCGTGCGCTGATGGGGAGGCGGTCACGGCGGCCGGCAGAGTCGAACGGACTCGGGCATGCGTTCCAGCGAAAAGACGGACGGCGAGGCGTCTGAAGCGGGGAAGGAGCACGGGCGACGCGCTTGGGTGCCGGCACGATGGTCGATGGGGAGGGGCTTGGCGCGGCGGGGACGAGCTCGTGCTCGAGCGCCTGAAGAAGATGGCGCGGCGGCGCTGGAAGAAGGCAGCGGCGACGGGAGCCGGCGCTGACGAGGCTGCGGCGCAGAGGAGATGGGGGTCGGGCGAGTGATGGGACGGGCGCGATGCGGGCGAAGGGGAGGACAAGGGAGAGATGGATGGGGATCGGGCAGAGGGGTTCAGGCAAGGAGGGAGGAGAGGGGATCAAGGGGAGCGGCCGCGAGAGGATCGGGCGCAGGGAGCTCGTCTCCCTGCTCGATGCGTGTGTACGCGGCGCTGGCAGGGAACGAGGGGAGAGATGGGGTGCGTGGGGGCTGGGCTAGGGTTAGAGGCGGCTGGGCCTTGGGCCGGCTTAGGTAGGAGGGTTAGGTGGGCTGCGGCTGGAGAGGCCGGTTGGGTCGGCCCATGTGGAGAGGAAATGGCCAGAGGCCTGGCTGGGCTTACCTCTCTCTTCTCTCTCTTATATTTACTTTAGCAGAAAAGCAAAAAGAGAGGAGAAAAGAAAAGGAGGGTTAGGGAAAGAAAATGCGCAAGGGGATAATTTCCTTGGACTCACAAAAATATGCTCGTACCAAGAAAAATAGAAAGAGGCATGATTGAAAGATTAAATTCAAACTCATTTGATTTAAATTCAAATGATTTGAATAGGAAGTGAGGTTTGGGAAGGTCCAAAAATGTTCGGATTTTTGGTGGAGCTCTGGAAAATGATGAAATAATTATTGGCAAGGTTGGAGACCAAACTTGAAGCAGAAAAGGAACGAAATTATTTTGTAAGTGTGTTTTGGTGATTCCAAAATAGTGGAATATTTAATATAGCTCCCTAATATTGGAGGATATGTTATAAAGAGAAGTCACCATGTGAGTCCCTCGATTTAAATGGATCGAAAAATCCATACAATTTATTGAGGTTTTAAAAATTAATGATATGATGGCATGATGACATGATGCAATGCACATGATGCAAGGATGAATGCAACAAATAAAACAAATCACACGACGAAACTCGGAATAGCTGGAAGTCTTCTGGAGCGTCGGTCTCGGGGCGTTACAACACTCCACCACTACAAGAGGATCTCGTCCCGAGATCTAGGATGGCACCGGAGAGAAACGGAAAAGGAAGAGAAGAGGTAAAACTAAGTTGCTTCTTCGACAAAAGAGTGAAACCAAAGAACCTTGAGAGGTTGAAAAGTTGAAAGAAAGGACATAATAGAGTTGAACACAATTGAGATCACTGCGGTTAGAAAATAGAAACAAGGAACACCATGTGAACCTTGGAGGTTGCAAAGACATGAATCAAGAGTTTAATGGACAAGATAGAATTCGAAACCACTCCGGTTAAAACAAGATGAGAGGGGAAGAATTCGGGCAGTACTCCGGTTGAACATGGAAGGAATAGAACATGAACTTGAGAAGATGGGATGTTACTTGATGAAATCAACAACACACTGCCTCCGGAACTATTGAAAGAATGGCACAATGGGTAAGAAGGATTTCAGACAGCTCTCCAGTTGAGGAAGGAGGGAAAACTTGATAAGATTAGAGAACTCGAATGAAAACACGACACTCCGGTTAAATGGATAAGCAAGAAAAGAACACGATCCTCACGAATCGAGATGGTGAGTGAAAAGAGCAACGTCACAATGCCTCCGAAAGAAATAATAGAAGATATATCATTGGAATAACAGAATGGAGAAGAAAATGCCAACTTCTGCCACAAATGAGTTTGGAAAGCATCCTTGCAAAGAAGAATTGAACGGAGTTGTTGGAAAATCAACAACGAAAAGCACAAGCTTGTAGTGGGCTTATGGAAAACATCTCAAAATTATGAGGTGACAACCGGCCACTAACGGAAACAATTGCTTGCTTGAGATCAACGAAGAGATGAAACTTCTTCCACCAAGATGATAAAGAGATAACTTGGATCATTGGCAAGCACCACAAATAGCAACATTCCCAATGGAAGGCTTTTAGGTGAAATATGACACAAGATAACTCCAACAACGAGGTTGATGGATTTAAAAATAACTCATTCTTAACAACATGTGAATCATGGAACATGAACTCAAATTATCAAGAATGACATAATACCACCTCCAAAATATGGTAGAAAGAATTGCACTCCGGATTACCATATGAAGAAAGCTTGAGCTCCTTAGGAAAGAATCTCGATGAAAACTTTGAGAAGGGAATTAAATCCTTGATGAACCATCATGTAGAACCTCCATGAAGAACTCCGGTAAACAAAAGGAATGAAAAGAAAGAGAAATTGAAAACACAAGGTGAATCCTTGCAATGATTTAGATGGATCTCCGTGATAATTAGAGCTTGGAACTCCGGGAAAAAGAGAAGATGAAACAAATGAAACCGAGAATTTTAAGGGCCTCCGGAATAAAGAATTAATCACTTGGATGAACAAGAATAAGAATTATGTTATGCTTATCCTTCACCAATTAAATTGACGACAATCAACGGATTTGGCATACTACTTATTCTCGTAGAAAGGATTAAAAGAGATATAGCGTAAACTTGAGAAGGTCTTCAACGAACCACCGGTAGGATTGGAACAACAAATGAATTGATATGATGAACAAGGAAGAGAGATCTTGAAAGAACCACCGTAAGAATTGAAAATGATCGAAGTAGGGGTGCATCACCGGTAAGAATTAGCAAATGAACGAAGGTGCTTGAGACAAACTAGATACATGAGAACAAAGAGATCAAGAACTGATTAGAGGATATTCGATAGATGCACCGGCAAGATAGGAGAATGATAACTGACGGCTGAGAATGAATAAACCTGAATTGATGGACTCCGGATGACAAACTGAGAAGACTCTTGAATATCTCCTGATGGGTGAAAAAGATTCTCACAATCGAAAACAATTATGAGAGGATGGCAACAAGCTAGCACCATGAATCTTGAAGAGAATAGAGCAAGATTAAAGAGAAACTCTTCTTCGGTCTTCAAATGATGAGAATGACAACGAGAAACACCACCAAGAATTATTGAGGCACACCGGAAGAATCAAAAGCGAAGAGGTTGAGCCAACTATGAAAAGAATTTGAAAGATCTTGGAGAAAAGCATTTGACTAATGATAACTCATTCTTACGTCAAACTTGGAGAAGAATTTAGGATAGCTCTGGGAAAATAGAAGAGTCAGGTAAGATCCTGGGAAAAGACCTGTGGGTTAGGGCCCACTCAAAAGAACACCGTTGAAAAGATTTAAAAGAGATGTTGCACCGGTTGAATTAAATGACTTGAATGAGATACCAATCTCGAAAGAGCTTGAACGAATGCAGAGTGGAAACACGAATCTTCGAGATATCTTGAGCACTCCGGAACAATTTAATAGCGAGAGATGGATGATTAAGAGGTGCACCGGCATAAGAAAAGCATTGGAAAAAAAAGAAAAGGAGTATGCTTAATACCAAAGCTTGAATTAAATCCACCGGAGAAGAAAAGAACGAGGAATGACGAACTTGAAGCTCCATTAGAATCTTCATGAGAATCACCGGATAAGAACATTGACGGAAAAGAATGGAGAAACTTCCCATCAATAAAATGGATACTTGAAGAAGAAATCTTAGTCCTTGAAGAAAAACAAAAGGGAGGGAGGGTGGGAAAAACAAAGGCAACTTGGAGACGGATGAAACAAACACCGTTGAGAAGAAGTGATAAATGATCTTGCAAATGTTGACGTGAACGGATCCACTTGAGGAGAGACACACCGGTTAAAAAAAAGGATTGACAAGACAGACTCGATGATCAAGAAGGATTAGTATTCACATAGGAATATGAGAACACCATTTGGAAAAGGTATGGAATCAACATTTGACTTCGAAGCAACTCGAATACCACAACTCAAAACAAAACAAAGGATTGGCTTGCAAAATAAGCCAGAACAAACATATGATAGAGATTTCGTCCGAAGTTTTCGTGGTGGGGCCTACACGGGCTCGATCGTACAGCACCATCATGTACAAGGCAGTGCACATGACATACGAAGCGTCCCCGAGTCGGCATAGCCAAGGACTCTTTAAGACACAACGAGACCACTGTAAAATCGACCGTGAATAGGCGGACCACTAGACGTCGAACCCCAATTTCATATCATACATCCGTCGGAAAGATATCCTAAGAGCTACTTGAATTCCCACCTATGAAACTCCCGAAATTTTCAGGTTATGCAATCAGGTGTTGGGGATACAGGGGAAGCATAATATCTCACCCAAAACTAACAAATCCTACATCCAGCTGTATCCATCCTTCAACACATAACCAAGAAACCTTCGGAAATCGTCTACCTCAACCTTCGAAAAGCATCCGTTATACAAGTCATGGCAATACTCCCGTACTCACCTCAGTACTGGGTTATCGGGGTTATCTCACCAACAACTGCATAAAAGAGATTTTCGATGTCGGCGTACTAAACTCAGGTATTCCAGAACTGCAACGATAAAATTATGACGACAACACCTCAGAGCTCAACTCCCCGGGACACTTCCACTAAACCCCTGACAGGAGGCACCAAGACAATGTTCTCATCATAAAACCATCGGAACGATTCCAAGATACCCGCGTGATCCTAAAAATTTTTTAGTGAAATTTGAGAAGAGAAGAGTCAAAACTCTACGTCAGGATGCCTTACCAGAGCGATGAAGAGACTGGGGAGTAAAAAGAATTCCTAACTCTCCGATATATATAATCCTAAATGACTCAAAATATTTTTCTAGACACAACTCGGCCGCTAAAAACGATCAAGCAGTGGGGCTCCTAAGGTCGGGGAAGGCTCTGATTACCAACTTGTAACGCCCTCGATGCGGCTATATCTCCCACGTGTCGAAGCACGACTTAGAGGCATAACCGCATTGAAAGCAATGTCGCAAGTGAGGTAATCTTCACACAACCCATGTAATACATAAGGGAAAGAGATACATAGTTGGCTTACAATCGCCACTTCACACAATTACATGAATAAAGCATTACATCATCCAGATACAATCAAGGTCCGACTACGGAACCAAAATAAAAGAAGAACCCCAAATGCGACAAAGGTCCCCGATCGACCCCAACTGGGCTCCACTACTGATCAACTAGAACGAAACAACACAAAGGGCAAGATCTTCATCGAGCTCCTCCTTGAGCTTGGTTGCGTCATCTGCACGGTAACATAGGCACCTGCAAACTGGTTTTGGAAGTATCTGTGAGCCACGGGGACTCAGCAATCTCGCACCCGCGAGATCAAGACTATTTAAGCTTATAGGAAGGATGGAGTAATGAGGTGGAGCTGCAGCAAGCGACTAGCATATATGGTGGCTAACATACGCAAATGAGAGCGAGAAGAGAAGGCAAAGCACGGTCGATAAAAGTATGATCAAGAAGTGATCCTATAGCAACCTACGTCAAGCATAACTCCAACACCGTGTTCACTTCCCGGACTCCGCCGGAAAGAGACCATCACGGTTACACACACGGTTGATGTATTTTAATTAAGGTCAACTTCGGGTTTTCTACAACCGGACGTTAACAAATTCCCATCTGCCCATAACCGCGGGCACGGCTTTCGAAAGATAATACCCTGCAGGGGTGTCCCAACTTAGCCCATGACAAGCTCTCACGGTCAACGAAGGAATAGACCTCCACCCGAGACGTTCCGATCAGACTCGGTATCCCGGTACAACAAGACATTTCGACAGGGTAAAACTAAACCAGCAACACCGCCCGAATGTGCCGACAAATCCCGATAGGAGCTGCACATATCTCTTTCTCAGGGCACACTCAGATGAGCAATCCGTACAACTAAAACCAAACCTCGAGTTTCCCCGAGGGGGCGCTGCACAGGGCTCTAGTTCGGACCAACACTCAGAGGAGCACTGGCCCGGGGGGGGTTAGAATAAAGATGACCCTTGAGTCTGCAGAACCCAAGGGAAGGTGGTAGGTTGTTAGTGCAAATGGTAAAACCAATGTTGGGCATTGCTGGAAGAGCTTTACTTAAGGCGAACTGTCAAGGGGTTCCCATTATAGCCCAACCGTGTAAGGAACGCAAAATCCGGGAACATAACACCGATATGACGGAAACTAGGGCGGCAAGAGTGGAACAAAACACCAGGCATAAGGCCGAGCCTTCCACCCTTTACCAAGTATATAGATGCATTAATTAAATAAGATATATTGTGATATCCCAACAAGTAAACATGTTCCAACAAGGAACAACATCTCCATGTTCCAACAAGGAACAAACTTCAATCTTCACCTGCAACTAACAACGCTATAAGAGGGGCTGAGCAAAGCGGTAACATAGCCAATCAACGGTTTGCTAGGACATGGTGGGTTAGAGGTTTGACATGGCAATTTGGGAGGCTGACAAGCAAATGGTAGGCATCGTAGCATTGGCATAGCAAAAGAGCGAGCAAACTAGCATAGCAAAGATAGTAGTGATTTCGAGGGTATGATCATCTTGCCTGAAATCCCGCAAGGAAGAAGAACGAATCCAAGAAGAAGACAAACGGACGTAGACGAACAAATCCTCACAACTCCGGAACAAAACCGAAGCTAACGAGAGAAGCAACCCGGAAAGAAACAAACAACATAGTAAACACACAAGCATAAACAAGTCATGATGCACAAACAAGTATGATGCATGTCCGGTTTAACGAGGCATGGCATGGCAAAGTGCAACAAACAATACTACAAGTTAAGTGGAGCTCAATATGCAACGAGGTGCATGTTGACGGAACACCACATCAATTATTTAGTTATCTCTCGTTTAAGCTATCCAACAATATTAAATGTTGTTAAGCATGGCAAGAGGGTGAAGCAAATGAAAACTACCTATCTAGTCAAGGTTAAATGAGGCCGGAAGCAACAAACAACAATTCCGGAGAATCCCCATATGCATTTAGCAGTTTAATGCAACAACAAGTTTAAACATTTTAAATGTTGTTATCATGATGCAGATGACATATACAAGTTTTATGCAATTTTATGAAAATGTTGACATGAGCATGTTATGAAGCATTTGGTCACCATGGCGGAACAAAAAGGGTGCCACGGCGGCGAAACAAAAATGGTGCCACGGCAACATATCCAAAAATGATGCCACGGCAACATATCCGAAAATGATGCCACGGCAACATATCGGTTCCGGTAGCTCATGGAGATACCGGTGCAAAAGGAAGCGTGCGGATGTGCGGAACATGCTAGAGATGGTGGGGTGCTCCCGACTACCGGGTTCCCACGGGTTAGTGGCATGGAAAACGAGGAGGAACGTGCATGAAGCAAACGGGCACGGTGCAAACATAGGGTGCATCTCATACAACACATGCATTCGGTCCACGGACGGCGTCTCGGGGTTATACCTTTGAAGCGAGCAATCGGGACGGTTCTCGTTCGGCGAAGGAAGTAGTCGTTCACGGCCGTAGTGGAGGTAGACGTTCACGTGGCGACGTAGAGGAAGTAGTTGTACACGGCGACGGTAGTAGAAGTAGGGGTACACGACGGCGGAGGTAGTTGTTCAGGGTCTTGGCGGGTCGTCGTGTAACCGTACATGTTAGGCGTGGTACTTGCGGTCTCGGCGACGGTAGTCGTTCACGTTTCGTAGTCGATGTAGTTGAACTTGACGAAACTCTCAGCAACAGTAGTGGTGCCTATCATAGTGGAACTTGGCGCATCCAACATCTTTGGGCGTAGAGGTACTTGCAAAAACCGAGATGGTCTTGACGATCCAGCGAGACGACGTGGTTCGGGGCGGTCTCGGTCTTGGCGTCCGTGCGGTAGCCGCGAGCTCATGGCCTACAGCAGCAGCAAGGGGCGGAACGGGTCGGAGACGCCGTGCGCTGATGGGAGGCGGTCACGGCGGCCGGCAGAGTTCAAACGGACTCGGGCACGCGTTCCAGCGAAAAGACGGACGGCGAGGCGTCTGAAGCGGGGAAGGAGCACGGGCGACGCGCTTTGGGTGCCGGCACGATGGCGATGGGGAGGGGCTTGGCGCGGCGGGGACGAGGCTCGTGCTCGAGCGCCTGAAGAAGATGGCGCGGCGGCGCTGGAAGAAGGCAGCAGTGACGGGAGCCGGCGCTGACGAGGCTGCGGCGCAGAGGAGATGGGGGTCGGGCGAGTGATGGGACGGGCGCGGATGCGGGCGAAGGGAGGACGAGGGAGAGATGGATGGGGATCGGGCAGAGGGGTTCGGGCAAGGAGGGAGGAGAGGGGATCAAGGGGAGCGGCCGCGAGAGGATCGGGCGCAGGGAGCTCGTCTCCCTGCTCGATGCGTGTGTAGGCGCGCTGGCAGGGAACGAGGGGAGAGATGGGGTGCGTGGGGGCTGGGCTAGGGTTAGAGGCGGCTGGGCCTTGGGCCGGCTTAGGTAGGAGGGTTAGGTGGGCTGCGGCTGGAGAGGCCGGTTGGGTCGGCCCATGTGGAGAGGAAATGGCCAGAGGCCTGGCTGGGCTTACCTCTCTCTTCTCTCTCTTATATTTACTTTAGCAGAAAAGCAAAAAGAGAGGAGAAAAGAAAAGGAGGGTTAGGGAAAGAAAATGCGCAAGGGGATAATTTCCTTGGACTCACAAAAATATGCTCGTACCAAGAAAAATAGAAAGAGGCATGATTGAAAGATTAAATTCAAACTCATTTGATTTAAATTCAAATGATTTGAATAGGAAGTGAGGTTTGGGAAGGTCCAAAAATGTTCGGATTTTTGGTGGAGCTCTGGAAAATGATGAAATAATTATTGGCAAGGTTGGAGACCAAACTTGAAGCAGAAAAGGAACGAAATTATTTTGTAAGTGTGTTTTGGTGATTCCAAAATAGTGGAATATTTAATATAGCTCCCTAATATTGGAGGATATGTTATAAAGAGAAGTCACCATGTGAGTCCCTCGATTTAAATGGATCGAAAAATCCATACAATTTATTAAGGTTTTAAAAATTAATGATATGATGGCATGATGACATGATGCAATGCACATGATGCAAGGATGAATGCAACAAATAAAACAAATCACACGACGAAACTCGGAATAGCTGGAAGTCTTCTGGAGCGTCGGTCTCGGGGCGTTACAGTGATCCTGCTGAGAAATCTACCATGTACAGATCATCTTTCTGATACCCTTCAAAGACTAGAGACTTGTCAGATTCCATTAGAACAAGACAACGATATTTTCCAAATAGCACAATCATGTTTAAGTCACAAAGCATTAAGACAGACATTAAGTTGAA
The DNA here is from genome assembly GCF_018294505.1 of Triticum aestivum. Classification (NCBI taxonomy): domain Eukaryota; kingdom Viridiplantae; phylum Streptophyta; class Magnoliopsida; order Poales; family Poaceae; genus Triticum; species Triticum aestivum. Next base: position 536,958,618 of record NC_057801.1, on the reverse strand, counting down.
ACCAAGGGATTCAACAAGCATCACTTTATCCATGTGTTGATCCCTTGATATTGCAACTCTACCTAGACCCAATACCTTGCTTTTACCAGTGTCAGCAAATGTGATGTGACTCTTATCTGATGGACGAAGCGTTGAATCCATCAGTAGACTTTGATCGCCAGTCATGTGGTTAGTGCATCCACTATCCATAATCCATTCTGAAGTATGAGGTGTCATAGCCTACAATGCAGTTTGGGGGATAGGCTTCACCAAGCGAGTTGTGAAACATAAACATTTGACGAACAAGTGGAACATAGAAATTCAAATCTTGGTTAGGATAGATGGGATGAGTGTCAAGGAATCCCGGGACGAGATACATAGTAAGACCATTTGGGCATTTTATCTTGTGCCCCACAAGATGTTTAAGGTACCCAGCATAAGCATCGGATGCCTTTGATTTCCGGCTGGAGAACTTTCCCTACAAAAGAGAGTTAAGTTTTCTTAACCACCCACATTTTCAGGAGTGGCTTAGAAGCAATGAGTCTAAGTGCAGCATCTGAGAACTTCGGCTTTGGAGCCCTAGTAAATAGCCTTGCAGGAGGTGAATAATACTCATAGGAATAAGCAGAAAAGTTCTTTATTCTATGAACATAGCGGTTTGAGGAAACACGCTCATATTCATGGGTCTGAGTATGATTTCCCTGCAAAACATTGACGTTAGGGTGACTCAGATGAGTCCTCGGTCTATATGAAGCTTTTGGACCATATGAAGCCTATGGTATGGGGTTTGTCTTCTTCCCTGGTGGTGTCATGATGACATTCACAGGAAGATTCTCAAGACAACTTTTGGGTACCCATATCTTCTTCATAGGTGGCCCATTCCTATAGTTAGTATCAATATACCTGGAAAACACTTCGCCATTCTGATTCTTAAACATTTTATAGTTTGCATCAAAGGATTCATCAATGATAATAGGGTTAGCACAAGTGAAAGCAGATAAGGTGGATGGATCTACTGAAGGTTCCTTTGCAGCAACCTATGCGGTTTTGGGGTACTGCTCAGGCTTCCAGTAAGACCCATCAACATTCATTTTCCTCTCGAACCCAACACCCTCTTTCCTAGGGTTTCGGTTCAGAATCTGCCTTTTGAGGACATCACATAATGTCTGATGCCCTTTGAGACTTTTGTACATCCCTGTCTCAAGCGGTGTCTTCAAGCTAGCATTCTCATCAGCAATAGTAGTGGGTATCCTCAGCAGAGGGGTTATTTACCACATCGGCAGTTGAAGATATTGCAACAGTAGCAGCAGTAGAACATTCAGCAACAGAGGCAGTGAACGCTCAATGCATTTTAGACATGGTGGTTCAAATCCTTCCTGAGCGGGACTGATCTGTTGAGCGTGAAGCGACTTGTTCTCTTTTTGAAGATCTTCATGAATCGTTCTCAATTTCTCAAGATCTTGCTTCCTTTGAAGATAATCGTAGGAAAGCTTTTCATGAGTTGTTGAGAGCGTTTCATGACGACTTTCAAGTTCTTTGTACTTAACATGAAGATTTTTTATGTCTTCAATTAAGGATTGAGATCGGGTCATTTCCGCGTCCAACAGGTCATCGCTTTTGTCTAACAAATTTTTAATATGTTCCATAGCTTTCTGTTGTTCAGTTGCAATTTTAGCAAGAGTTTTGTAGCTAGGTTTGGATTCACAATCAGAGTCATCTTCACTTGATGTTTGAAAGTAAGCATCACATGATTTTACCTTGGCACCACGTGCCATGAAGCACTAGGTGGGAGCAGAGTCGTCCTTGTCATTATCATCAGTGTTGGTGACAGAGCCATTGTCTTCAATGTTGAAGATGGACTTGGCAACGTAAGTTGTAGCTGGCCCAGACTTGCAACGCCAGAGTTGGACTCCTCCTCAGATTCCACCTCTGCCTCCTCATAAGCAGACTCTTCCTCTGAATCCATCTCCTTGCCAACAAAAGCACGAGCCTTGCCAGATGAGCTCTTCTTGTGTGATGAAGACTTGGAAGAGGACTTGGAAGAAGACTTTGAGGATTTCTTCTTCTTGTTGTCATCAGAATCATATTCTTTGCTCTTCTTCTCCTTCTTCTTCTTCTCATTGTCCCACTGTGGACACTCAGAGATGTAGTGACTAGGTTTCTTGCACTTGTGGCATGTTCTCTTCTTGTGGTCATGGGTGGAAGCTTCATCATTTCTTGAGCTGGATCGAGAAGACTTTCTGAAGCCTTTCTTATTAGTGAATTTCTGGAACTTCTTCACAAGCATAGCAAGCTCCTTTCTAATGTCTTCAGGATCACCAGAACTGCAGTCAGATTCTTCTTCAGATGAGGAAACAACCTTTGCCTTCAAAGCGCGAGTTCGACCATAGTTGGGGCCATAGATATCTCGTTTCTCAGATAGCTGAAACTCATGTGTGTTGAGCCTCTCAAGTATGTCAGACGGATCGAGAGTCTTAAAGTCAAGGCGTTCTTGAATCATCAAGGCTAGGGTGTCAAACAAGCTGTCAAGTGATCTCAGTAGTGTCTTGACTATTTCATGCTTCGTGATCTCAGTGGCGCCGAGTGCTTGGAGCTCATTTGTGATATCAGTGAGGCGATCAAATGTGAGCTGGATGTTCTCATTGTCGTGTCTCTTGAAGCGGTTGAAGAGGTTGCGGAGAACACTGATCCTTTGATATCGCTAAGTTGAGACGCATTCGTTGACCTTGGAGAGCCAGTCCCAGACTAGCTTTGATGTTTCCAGAGCACTCACACGACCATGTTGTCCTTTGGTCAGATGACCACAGATGATGTTCTTGGCGGTAGAGTCCAGTTGAATGAACTTCTTGACATCAGCAGGGGTGACACCTTCACCGGTCTTGGGAACGCCGTTCTTGACGACATACCACAGATCGACATCAATGGCTTCAAGATGCATGCGCATCTTATTCTTCCAGTAGGGGTATTCAGTGCCATCGAAGATGGGGCACGCAGCGGAGACTTTGATTATCCCTACAGTTGACATAGCTAAAACTCTAGGTGGTTAAACTGAATCACATAGAATAAGGGATTACCTTGCTCTGATACCAATTGAAAGAGCTGCATATCGACTAGAGGGGGGTGAATAGGCAATTTTTATGAAAGTCTTCAAAACGTGGGAGTTTTGAAGACAAACAATAGAAATGACCCTATTCGTATGCAGCGAAAGGTAGACTACACTAGACAAGCCATAGTCAAGTATTCAATGAAGTGAAAGCACAAAGACTATCAGCAGCTAGGTAGTAAGGATCAAGATGGAAGATAGTATGAAGCCAATCAGAACAAGCAGTCACACAGTGAAGTCAAACAGATAATGCAAGCAGGCAATGACTTCACGAAGACAAACTGTAAGTAAAGAGAAGTGAGAGATAGAACCAGTAGCTTGGAGAGGACAGTGATTTGTTCGACCAGTTCCAGTTTCTATGACAACTATACGTCTGGTTAGGGAGGCTGAGATTCAACTCAGAAGACCGCGTCTTCACCTTATTCCCCTTGAGCTAAGGACACTTAGTCCCCGCCCAATCACTCTGTTAAGTCTTCAAGGTAGACTTCCAAACCTTCATAGACTTCGTTCACCGGCAATCCACAATGACTCTTGGATGCACAGAACGCGACGCCTAACTGGCTGGAGGATTCACAGTCCTCAAGTGTAACAAGTCTTCAGATCACGCGGATAAAAAGACTTCAGTGATGCCAAACACTCTTTGGGCTTTGGGTGGTTTGGGATTTTTCCTCGGAAGGATTCTCTCTCAAATGCTTCGGAGGTGGGTTGCTCTCAAACGACAAAAGCCATGCACTAACTCTGAGCAGCCACCAATTTATGGTGAAGGGGTGGGCTATTTATGGCCACTAGGTAACCCGACCTAATTTGTCTAAAATGACCCTGGGTCACTAAGGAATTGACACGTGTCCCAACAGTCAGATTTCAAACACACACGACAGCTTGACATGGGCTACAATTAAAGCTGACTCATCCGACTCTGGATAAGATTTGCTCTCATTGTCTTTGCTCGAAGACATAGGATTTGGTTGAGCATCACTTTAGTCACTCTGACTTTGTTCACTTGGACCCCCTTAACAGTGCGGTGGTTCCTATGACTCAACAAAGAAGAAAAGGAAACAACAAAACAACTAAGTCTTCGCGCTCCATAGTCTTCATGCGATGTCTTCTCATGTCATAGACTTCACCATGAATAGCTTCACGGACCACCATTGTCTTCAATGTCTTCACACATTTTTAGGGGTCATCTCCGATAGGTAAACCGAATCAATGAGGGACTACTACCTATGTTATCCTGCAATTCTCACAAACACATTAGTCCCTCAACCAGGTTTGTTGTCAGTACTCCAAAACTAACTAGGGGTGGCACTAGATGCACTTACAGTTGAGACGGCACCTTATGAACTGTGGTTTGGCAAGAAACCAAAGTTGTTGTTTCTTAAAGTTTGGGACTGCGATGCTTATTATGAAAAAGTTTCAACCTGATAAGCTCGGACCCAAATCAGAGAAGTGCGTCTTCATAGGATACCCAAAGGAAACTGTTGGGTACACCTTCTATCACAGACCCGAAGGCAAAATCTTTGTTGCTAAGAATGGATCCTTTCTAGAGAAGGAGTTTCTCTCGAAAGAAGTGAGTGGGAGGAAAGTAGAACTTGATGAGGTAACTGTACTTGCTCCCTTATTGGAAAGTAGTTCATTGTAGAAATTAGTTCCTGTGATTCCTACACCAATTAGTGAGGAAGCTAATGATGATGATCATGAAACTTCATATCAAGTTACTACCGAACCTTGTAGGTCTTCCAGGATAAGATCCGCACCAGAGTGGTACGGTAATCCTGTTCTAGAAGTCATGTTACTAGACCATGATGAACCTACGAACTATGAGGAAGCGATGATAAGCCCAGATTCCGCAAAATGGCTTGAGGCCATGAAACCTGAGATGGGATCCATGTATGAGAACAAAGTGTGGACTTTGGTGGACTTGCCCAATGATCGGCAAGCCATAGAAAATAAATGGATCTTTAAGAAGAAGACCGACTGTGACAGTAATGTTACTGTTTACAAATCTCGACTTGTTGCGAAAGGTTTTCGAAAAGTTCAAGGAGTTGACTATGATGAGACTTTCTCACCTGCAGCGATGCTTAAGTCTGTCCGAATCAATTTAGCAATAACTGCATTCTTGAATGGATTTCTAGAAGAAGAGTTGTATATGGTGCAACCGGAAGGTTTTATCAATCCAAAGGGTGCTAACAAAGTTTGCAAGCTCCAGCGATCCATTTATGGACTGGTGCAAGCCTCTCGGAGTTGGAATAAATGCATTGATAGTGTGATCAAAGCATATGGTTTTATACAAACTTTTGGAGAAGCCTGTATTTACAAGAAAGTGAGTGGGAGCTCTGTAGCATTTCTGATCTTATATGTAGATGACATATTGTTGATTGGAGATGATATAGAATTTTTGGATAGCATAAAGGGATACCTGAATATGAGTTTTTCTATGAAAGACCTTGGAGAAGCTGCTTACATATTGGGCATCAAGATCTATAGAGATAGATCAAGACGCTTAATTGGACTTTCACAAAGCACATACCTTGATAAAGTTTTGAAGGTGTTCAAAATGGATTGGTCAAAGAAAGGGTTCTTGCCTGTGTTACAAGGTGTGAAGTTGAGTCAGACTCAAAGCCCGACCACCGCAGAAGATAGAGAGAAAATGAAAGTCATTCCCTATGCTTCAGTCATAGGTTCTACCATGTATGCAATGCTGTGTACCAGACCTGATGTATGTCTTGCTATAAGCATAGCAGGAAGGTACCAAAGTGATCCCGGAGTGGAGCACTAGACAACGGAACATCCTGAAATACCTGAAAAGGACTAAGGATATGTTTCTCGTTTATGGAGGTGAAAAAGAGCTCGTCGTAAATGGTTACATAGATACAAGCTTTGACACTGATCCAGATGACTCTAAGTCGCAAACCGGATACATATTTTTATTGAATGGAGGAGCTGTCAGTTAATGCAGTTCCAAGCAAAGCGTCGTGGCGGGATCTACGTGTGAAGCGGAGTACATTGCTGCTTCAGAAGCAGCGAATGAAGGAGTTTGGATGAAGGAGTTCATATCCGATCTAGGTGTCATACGTAGTGCATCGGGTCCAATGAAAATCTTTTGTGACAATACTGGTGCAATTGCCATGGCAAAGGAATCCAGATTTCACAAGAGAACCAAGCACATCAAGAGACGCTTCAATTCCATCCGTCATCAAGTGTCGGAAGGGTACATAGAGATTTGCAAGATACACACGGATCTGAATGTAGCAGACCTGTTGACTAAGCCTCTCTCATGAGCAAAACATGATCAGCACCAAAGCTCCATGGGTGTTAGAATCATTACTATGTTATCTAGATTATTGACTCTAGTGCAAGTGGGAGACTGAAGGAAATATGCCTTAGAGGCAATAATAAAGTTATTATTTATTTCCTAATTCATGATAAATGTTTATTATCCATGCTAGAATTGTATTAACCAGAAACTTAGTACATGTGTGAATACATAGACAAAACCTATAGTCCCTAGTATGCCTCTACTTGACTAGCTCGTTAATTAAAGATGGTTAAGTTTCCTAACCATAGACATGTGTTGTCATTTGATGAATGGGATCACATCATTAGGAGAATGATGTGATGGACATGACCCATCCATTAGCTTAGCATTATTATCGTGTTAGTTTCATTGCTACCGCTTTCTTCATGATTTATACAAGTTCATATGACTATGAGGTTATGCAACTCCCGAATACCGGAGGAACACTTTGTGTGCTACCAAACGTCACAATGTAAAAGGGTGGTTATAAAGGTGCTCTACAGGTGTCTCCAAAGGTGTTTGTTGGGTTGGCATAGATCGAGATTAGGATTTGTCACTCCGTGTTTTGGAGAGGTATCTCTGGGCCCTCTCGGTAATACTCATCACTATAAGCCTTGCAAGCATTGTGACTAATGAGTTAGTTGCGGGATGAAGTATTATGGAACGAGTAAAGAGACTTATCGATAACGAGATTGAACTAGGTATTGAGATACCGACGATCGAATCTCGGGCAAGTAACATACCGATGACAAAGGGAACAACGTATGTTGTTATGCGGTTTGACCGATAAAGATCTTCGTAGAATATGTAGGAACCAATATGAGCATCCAGGTTCCGCTATTGGTTATTGACCAGAGACGTGTCTCGGTCATGTCTACATAGTTCTCGAACCCGTAGGGTCCGCACGCTTAAAGTTCGGTGACGGTCGGTATTATGAGTTCATGTGTTTTGATGTACCGAAGATAGTTCGGAGTCCCGGATGTGATGACGGACATAACGAGGAGTCTCGAAATGGTTGAGACATAAAGCTTGATATATTGGACGGCTATATTCGGACACCAGAAGTGTTCCGGGTGATTACGAAGAAAACCGGAGTGCTGGAGGGTTACCGGACCCCCCCCCCCAGGAGAACTAATGGCCCACATGGGCCTTAGTGGAGAGAGAGAGGGCCGGCTAGGGCAGGCCGCGCCCCCTCCCCCTCTGGTCCGAATTGGACTAGGGAAGGGGGGCGGCGCCCCCATTTCCTTCTCCCTCTCCTCCTTCCTTTCCCGCTCCTAGTAGGAGTAGGAAGGGGAGTCCTACTCCTACTAGGAGGAGGACTCCTCCTCTCCTGGCGCGCCCCAAGGGCCGGCCGGCCTCCCCCTTGCTCCTTTATATACGGGGGCAGGGGGCACCCTAGGACACACAAGTTGACATTGTTTAGCCGTGTGCGGTGCCCCCCTCCACAGTTACACACCTCGGTCATATCGTCGTAGTGCTTAGGCGAAGCCCTGCGCCGGTAACTTCATCATCACCGTCACCACACCGTCGTGCTGACGAAACTCTTCCTCGACCTCAACTGGATCAAGCGTACGAGGGACGTCCCCGAGCTGAACGTGTGCTGATCGCGGAGGTGCCGTACGTTCAGTGCTAAGATCGGTGGGATCGTGAAGATGTACGACTACATCAACCGCGTTGTCATAACGCTTCCGCTTTCGGTCTACAAGGGTACGTGGACACACTCTCCCCTCTCGTTGCTATGCATCACCATGATCTTGCGTGTGTGTAGGATTTTTTTGAAATTACTACGTTCCCCAACAGACTTGGGTGTGCCGGCCTTGCTCGAAGAATCTATTACTCATCGCTGCTGTCAATTGCCCACCCGCGCCTATCGTGTATGTCGATCTTGAAGTGAGGTGTGCAGTCCTTGCGCCTCGATTCAGAGCAAGGTGTGTGCGGGGAAAGAGAATGCGCGAAAAGAAAAAACAGAGAGATGGAGATCCTGGAAGATGTGAGGAGGTAACAGGGCTGGCGTTGTCAGGGGTGGCCATCCTGGGGCAAGGCCCACCCCAATGAATTTTTCCTACCCTCCCCCCCTCGGGCGCCTCAGCAATCCTACCTCCCCCACTAGGCATTGGTCCCACATAGGGGGTGTGCACACAGTGTGATGGGCGGGACTGACATTTGAAAACATGTGATGAGACATATTGTTGCTAAGAGATTATCTCTTTTTTTGAGTGAAGACACGTTTTTCTTATGGTTTCTCTTTTCTCCGCCTCAATATTTATTTTACATGGCACTTATAAGGTAGCAGTTTTTTGTGAGAAAACTTTTGATATATTCATCAACTGTCAAAGTAGTACAAAGAACACCAAAAGTAAAAATTATATATAGGTTCTTAGATGACCTAAAGACGACTTCAAGAACTAAAGCGAGCCGAAGGCGTGCCGCCGTCATAGCCCCTCCATCACTGGAGGGGGGCAAAACTTGTTGTAGTAGACAGTTGGAAAGTCATCATGCTAAGGCCCCAGGGGACCATCAGAAGGATCCAACCTGTAAACACACAAACATATATGAACGAAGACCGGATCCACCGAAGACAAACCCCGACCAAACGCCGCAAGACTCTTCAGAGACAAATCTCCACCCCCTTCCTACGATGCTAGAAGCACCACCGAGACGAGGGCTAGGTGGGGAGAACCTTATTCCATCTTCAGGAAGCCCTATCAAAAGTCAATAAAACGCCTAAAACCGGAACCCTCCCGCCAGCAAAGACCGGGATCCACCGCATTTCCATGCCCTAATTAAGGCCACAGGAGATGAGGCAGCCAGGCAGCTGCGCGACGGGAGGCAGCAGAAACCCTAGCAATGGCTTCCCACGTGCGTACGAGCAAGGGGTATGGTATGTTTATAAGGTTAGTGTACATGCCCTTAATATGTTTATACATACGAGATAGGAGCAATCCATTTCCACGATAACTGGGACGTCACTGAAAGCCAACCACCACGTAAGTTGGCTTGTCCAACATGGGACTCGTATGTTCAGCTACTTTTTCTTTGAAATGGAGGAGTACCCCCGGTCTTTACATCATGATGATGTATGCAGCCATCTTATTAAACAAATCCACGAAGTAGCACAAAGTCATAAAAGTATTACAGCTTGCAAGTGGAGTGAAAGAAAGAAAAATACATGCTAACAATCACAATCGGTACGACAATATGAGGGATAAGCTCCTAGACTCCTATCCTGTTATGCGACCGCCATCCGAACCGGTTGTATATAGCCCGTGCTACCATCTCCCACTGGTTGCACCCAGTAACCAAAGGCTTCCTGGAGTCCATAGGAGTTTGTAAGGACCACGTACGGATCCATGCGGTAGCTCTGAAGATAACCTGCAAGAAAGTTAGAGTTTGTTGTCTGTTAAAAACCAAATCATTTCTACAGTTCTATATAGCCCATAAAAGCACACATATTCCAATCTGAATACGAGCCGCAGTAGTATGTTCAACCCCAGCTAACCACGTTCCAAACAGCGACTCAATGTCCACTGGAGGAGTAATGTTGAAGGCTATATGAATCGTTCTCCAAAGCAATTTGGCGAGTGGGCATTCAAGGAATAAATGTTGTATTTTTTCATCATGATCACAAAAACAACAACGTGAACTACCTACCCATCGCCTCTTAATTAAGTTGTCCTTGGTGAGAATTACTTGCTTGTGGACGAACCACATGAAAACTTTAATACGCAAAGGAACCTTAACCCTCCAAATATGCAACGATCTTGAGATTGAGACATAATTAATTAAATCCAAATAGAAGGATTTCACCATAAAACCCCCATTTTTAGCTAATTTCCATTGCGTCGAGTCCGGCTAGTCGGAGAGGTGAACATCTATCAATCTCCGAACCAAGCGCATCTAGGCAGTCCATCACTCATCAATTAACACGTGTCCGAACTGAATATTCAAGGGAATCATTTGAAAACTTATGGCAACATAAGCCTCTTTACGTTGCACAATATTATACAGGTTGGGATATTGTACGGCCAGGGGTGTCTCTCTTAACCACGTATCCTCCCAAAATCTTGTTGACATCCCATTGCCAACCAAGAATTTGACCCTACGAAATACTTATTGCACAAAATCTGCGCCCACATGCCTTCCGGCTCCGTCTCTAACCTGTAGAGCCATTTTCTCATAAGGCATTTATTCTTGATTTCTAAGTTCTTAATACCGAGACCCCCCTGATCTTTTGGTCTGCAAAGTATATCCCATCGCGCGAGATGGTATTTCCTCTTGGCCTCATTTGACTGCCAGAAGAAACGAGATCTGAAGAAATCAAGTCGCTTCCGTACCCCTTTCGGTATTTCAAAGAACGATAATAGGAACATCGGCATACTAGTCAGTACCGAGTTAATCAGCACTAGCTGACCTCCATAAGACATAAGCTTGCCCTTCCAGCAGCTAAGCTTTTTTTCAATTCGATCTTCGATGCACTTCCACTCTTTGTTGGATAATTTACGGTGATGAATCGGTATGCCCAAATAACTAAAAGGTAAGGAACCTAATTCACACCCGAACAATTGTCTATGTGTCTTGCTCGTCTTTCGCCTTCCCAAAGCAGAACAACTCGCTCTTGCGAAAGTTAATCTTTAAATCTGGCAATTGTTCGAAGAGACATAATATGAGTTTCATATTGCGTGCCTTAGCAATGTCATGTTCCATGAATAAGATAGTGCCGTCAGCATATTGTAAGATGGATACTCCTCCATCGACCAGATGAGGGACTAACCCCTCCACCTGACCATGCTGTTTGGCCCTACCAATAAGAATGGCGAGCATATCGGCCACTATATTAAACAAGAGAGGAGACATGGAATCCCCTTGTCTCAATCCCTTGTGAGTCTGAAAATAGTGACCAATATCATTGTTAACCTTGATGCCGACACTACCCTCCTGGACTTGAGAACCCACTTGTTTCCGCCAGGCTTCACTAAATCCTTTCATGTGCATTGCCTGCTGAAGAAAAAACCATTTAACTTTATCATGTGCCTTCTCAAAATCCACTTTGAAGATAACCCCATCTAGTTTCTTTGAATGAATTTCATGAAGCGTTTCATGCAAAACGACCACCCCTTCAAGTATGTGGCGCCCTGGCATGAATACTGTCTGACTCGGTTGTACCACTGAATGAGCAATTTGTGTCAATCTATTGGTACCCACCTTTGTAAAAAAATTGAAACTCACATTGAGAAGACATATTGGCCTAAATTGCTCGATCCGAACTGACTCTTCTTTCTTTGGCAACAACATAATCATGCCAAAGTTAAGATGAAATAGTTCTAAATGACCTTTAAAGAAATCATGAAACATCGGCATAAGATCATCCTTAATAATATGCCAACATTTCTTATAGAATTCAGCTGGAAACCCGTCTGGTCCTGGTGCTTTATTCGGTTTCATTTGTGAGATTGCATCGAGAACCTCCTTCTCAGTAAAAGGTGCAGAAAGAATATCATTCTCCACCACCTGGAGCTGAGGTATATCTCCAATAACAGATTCATCTAGGGCCACCGTGCTTGCCTCAGGAGGCCCAAAAAGTTGTTTATAGTAATTTGAGATATAAGCTTGCAGATTCTCATGCCCCACAATTGTCCCCTCGTCCTGCTCAAGTTCTATGACTTTTTTCTTTTTATGTTTACCATTCACAATCATATGAAAGAATTGTGTGTTGTCATCCCCTTGGACAACCTTAAGAACTTTAGCACGCAAGGCCCACTTGAGCTCTTCTTCTCTAAGAGGAGCTCGTAAGCCTTGTTCAGCTTCGAATTTGGAGCTTTGCTCATTAACTGTAAGAAGGTTACTTTCAGCTTTTAAATCTAACGCTTCAATTAAGGGCATTGATCTGCGCCGGTGCGCTGGCCGAACAATTCGGCCGGTCGTACCGTGGACGTACGATATGTTCCATAGTAGTCGCACGATTGCTTCTTTCCCCAATTGCTTCGCTGGTAAAAAAAAGAAGGCATGTCGTCTGTTTCATCCCCACTGCCCCGTGATCTCCCATACGCCAACCAGCTCGCCGGCCGCCCTCGTCCACGACGTTGCTGTCCTCGTCGCAGCCTTCCGCCCTCGTCCCCGCCGGCCACCGTCCTCGTCCCAGCCGTCCGCCCTCATCCCCGCCAGCCACCATCCTAGTCACCAGCCCCAACCACCGCCAACCGTCCTTGTTGCTTTGCCCCGTGCAACAACTGCACCCCGCGGTTGAAGCTCTTGTTGAGACCGTTGTAGCTCCGGTTGCGACGACTGAAGCTCGTCGGCATGCTCGCCGCCGCTCATCCCCGGTGTGCAGCTTGCAACAAAAAAATCGAGCACCGGGGGAGATGCCCAGTGCTACAACCAACGACCAAAAAGGCTACAACTAGCGATAGGAAAAGCTTCAACCGGCTAGAAAAAAGCTTCAACCAGTATACGATGGAGCTATGGGTTACAACCGGTGGCATAAAAAGCTTCATCCGACTATAAAAAAGTTTCAACTGTGGAAACGAAGCCATGGACGAAAAACGAAAAGTTGCAACCGACAGTTATAAAAGTTACAACTGCATTGAGAAAAGCTTTAAACTTCTTATCTCAGTTGCGACCCCCGCGATGACGATGACGCTGTTTTGCTGCAACCATAGTAGATTTTTGCTACCACCGACGATTGAATTTGCTACAACCGGTTCCAGCAAAAATTCGCCGCGGGGTGTAGTCTGCCATGGCTGGTTGCAGCTCCGGTGAGGTAGGCAGGGCTCCGATGCATGCGGATCCACGCGGATCTGGTCGAGGGCGGCCAGATCGGCTGATTCCCATGACGGCAGCGCCCCGGGGAGGCCTCCGGCGCAGGCGACGGGTTGACCATGGCAATAGGGAGAGAGAAGAGAGATGACCGAGAGGAAGATGAGAAAAGGCAGGAGGGAGAAGAGGCACGTGGATGGCCTACGTGTCGCTAGGCGAGTCACTGGGCGCGTTTGCGTGTGGACGCGACCGGCCGAAGCTTCGGCCGGTGCACTGTTGCCAAACATTTCCCTTCAATTAATTGAGTGAGTCGTTCTTTTTCTTGCTTGTAAATCCCACTTTCATTTCTGGCCCAACCTCGCAAAAATTGTCTCAGATGTCTGATTTTATTTTGCCATCTCTCAATACTATGTTCAGCTACTACCTGCTTCCCTTTTGTCAAATCTCTGTTTTACTGCTCACGGCAATGCCAAATTCGCCAGATGAGAGCATACATTCATCAACCACACCGCGTGCATGACCTACCAAAGAGCTCGAAAGATGGGGAAATAAACACATGGCCATCCCAGGGAATTCCAATCTATTGGCTATCCCACATAAGTAATGGACAACACATGGCAAATGTGGACTAACAATGTACGCTCATAGCTAGACGGCAAATGTATGTAGACTAATAGTGTGCGCTCATGCTAGACGCCGGCGATCAGACATGGTAACCTGTGAGGGTATATCCTCTACCAATAAACTCACCGGCACGAAGCCACGCATACAACTCAATGCCAAACAATGCGGCAACCCCGGCGTGCTCAACATTCAGGTCCTTTCTGTTTTTCAGCAACAGCTTTACACCATCAACCTCTTTCCAGAATGCCTCGTAACGGCCAGGAATGCTGCAACAAACATAACATCCATCAAACTTCTGATAAGTCACGACAACACCGTAAATCAAGTACAGCTGTTACATTGTCCAGTTTTGTGCAAATTTTTGGAGTATGCTATGCAATCTAATTACATCTTCGTTTTTGTTTTAAACCAGTTGCCAGTTGCCACATAGATAAATGGTTAAATAGGAATAAACATACAAATATGCAGAAACCTTGACATAACCCAGCATACCAATATGCATAAACCATCATCATAAAGAATCCAGGATCCCTAGTTTATCCAGAGTGGAATTCATGAACATTGTGTCACATTTACCATTGTTGCTTCATCAAGGAATCAAATTCTAATAGCTGTTTTATCTTGGAAGTCCTTGCTGGCTTGAACAGGTTCGAAAAGACCGAGAATATTGCTACCTCCTAAGGCTGGTTGTAATGGGGAGTATCATATACTAGTATCATGCATATGATACTAGTGTATAATACTACCTCCCTAATGCATAGTATCATATATTAGTATCATGTAGTACTCTATTTATTGTCATGCATGACACAAAGTAGCATAGCATTTAATATGATACGGTATCATGATACTACACCATCTATTTCTTCATTTAATGCTATGACACCTCATCAAAATTGCCTAGTTGGCGTGCATGATACTAACTACTCCCTCCTTTCCGGTTTATAGGGCTTATCTCAAAATTTTAGTTTTTCCATTTTATAAGGCTCAATTTGGTTGTTCCTCATCACATGTTTAGATTCCAAGGTGCATTAAATTATTGCATGCAAGTATTAAGAGAAGATTGACCAATGCATGTACTTTATGCATGCATGCATTTTAATTAATGCATTGATAAGCACAATTTTTTGAGGAAAACAAGAGCATTAATTAGGTGCTTTTGCAAACTATAAAAAATATTCCACCACTCACCATCTACCTTGGTTGGTGAGATTTTTGAATTAGGCCCTATAAATCGGAAAGGAGGAAGTATGATACTACCATTACGGGTCTGCTTGGATCCGAGGGACTATTTTTAGTCTGACTAAAAATAGTCTCTTGTATCCAAGCACCCTATTAAACAGGGGAGGATACACAAAAAAATTATTTAAACAAAGCAGATTTCATTCAGCATTAGGACACCCAACATAGTTAATGAACATCCATCTAGTAGACTAGTAGAAGCCATATGATAAATCAAAAGGAAGATAATCTGAAATTAAAGACGCCTGCTGTATTCTTAATTAAGGTGGTGTCCACAAGTAGCGTCTAGTTGAAACCTCGCAGAAGCTACTCCCTCCGTTCCAAAATAGATGACTCAACTTTGTAGTAACTTTAGTACAAAGTTGGGTCATCTATTTTGGAACGGAGGGAGTAGAATTTATACATTGGTAGAAAGCCTAATCCTTAATATTGTGAGTGATAGTATAAATCAGCACTACTAGAGTTTACATTGGTTAGAAAGCCTGAATCCTCAATATTTTGAGTGATAAAAATCAGCACATAAGGGATGACGACTAGGCGGGCCGTAAAATTTGATGTATTTGCAAGAGAGAGCATCGACCATGGCTGCCTCGACATAAGGCGACAATAGGATATCACTACAAAGCCTGAAACTCCCTTTTGGGTTTTGATTCTTGAAACCTTGCGACCATTAAGCATAAAAAGAAATAAGGAACATTTTACTTTATTTCAGGGTGCTCAAACCAAACTAACTATATACAGCCCATGGCTATACGGCAACGGCAAACCATCAGCTAGTGCCCTTTTGCATCCCCAATTCACCCATCCGATCAGTAAACCTCGCAAGCTACAACAAGAAAAACACACAATACACCAGACCAAACAAGCACCAATTAACCCTACAAAGGCTTATCTACTGCACGCTGCAGCCCCAAAACGTTAACTAGTTATAGCAACTGAAGCGGAAGCTGGTAGGCACATCAGCTAGCAGATCAACATCAGGAAACAATCTATGATGCAGGAGCAAAGGAGGGATGAATGGTAGGGGGCTAGGGATCGTCCGGACCTGGCGAGGCGGGTGTAGAAAAGCTGCTTGGAGAGCTCCTGGCACTTTTCGACGGTGGGCGGATCGATGACGTACTGCTTGTTCCTCTCCATGAGCGTCTTGTGGTACTCGCGCCCTTGCCTGGCCGCGGAGCTCGCCGCCTCGGCCGCCTTGGACTGCATCGCGCTCCCTTGCTTGGCCGCGAAGCTCGCCGCCTCGGACGCCTTGGACTGCAGCGCGCTCCCTTGCTTGGCCGCGAAGCTCGCCGCCTCGGACGCCTTGGACTGCAGCGTGGCCCCGTGCTTGGCCGCGATGCTCGCCGCCTCGGACGCCTTGGACTGCAGCGTGGCCCTGTGCTTGGCCGCGAAGCTTGCCGCCTCGGACTGCAGCGCGCCCCCGTGCTTGGCCGCGAGCCTCATCGCCAACGCCGCCCTGGACTGCAGCTGCGCCATCCTCGACGCCAGCGCCGCCATGGATCTGCCGCCGGTCACAGGCGCAATGCGGAGCTGAAGATTAGAGGTAGATCAGGAAGCACAAACTTATTGGCGACCAATTTGATGACGGTTTCGTTGGTCGGTTCACCTCCGCTTTCTTGGTGAGGGGGTTTGAAGGACGGGGACGGGGACCAAGAGATTCCAGAAGACGTAACGCACGCAGAGCCGTACGGCCCACAGCATGCGTTTTATAGGGGCGCTTTGCACAAGTTTTTTTTTTCGGGGTAGCACAAGTATATTCTGTTAAGCTTACGATTACATCCAGAGAGACTTATGGTAAATAAAAACTTGCAGCACAAGATTTGGAGCCCTCGGAAGTTTGGAGCAAATTTGCATCATCATACAATCGTGTGCAAATCATGATGACGTAGACATGTCCTGTACTCGTAGCAAATTTGCATCATCATGCAAAAATGATATGGAAGTGCTCAATTGCACTTGGCTGAAATTCTTACACGACGAAGCGATCAAGGTGTATTACAATATGTAGAGCAAAAACAGTTACAGCAACACCAGGTACACGAGTCCGTGCTCGTCCACACAGCCCGGGCATACATCCTCCCAGGCACAACAACAGCAAAAGTTTTGCACGTCCGAGCACAAGGTCCTTATTTCAGTTGATGAGCAGGTAGAATCAAAAACAAATATAACAAGCCAGAACAGTAACAAGCAGCGCTTCACTTGGTCCACCAGTGAAGGAAATCCTTGCGCCTGTTGATCTTCTTCTGGAGCTGGAGAACACCGTACAGTAGGGCCTCAGCAGTTGGGGGGCATCCAGGGACGTAGATGTCCACAGGAACAATGCGGTCGCATCCACGCACAACAGAGTAGGAGTAGTGGTAATACCCACCACCATTGGCACAGCTGCCCATCGATATGACCCATCGAGGCTCGGGCATCTGGTCATAAACCCTGCAGAGGAAGTTGCAATAACAGGAGCATTAGAAAAAAAATGAGATTGTGACCTTAAAGCAAACCATCCTGAATATTGATTGCTACAGTCAGAAGACGTTCACCAATTCTTCTCAAGTACAGAAACGTCTCCAAAAGGAGAAGCATGGGCCATACTAAGAAGCTAAGTACTCCCTTCGTTCCATAATTCTTGTCGTGGTTTTACTTCAAATTATGGAACGGAGGACAGATAATTCTAGCTTTGTTCCTAGGGGATGAAGCCAACAGCGCACTTATTTCCATGTAAACCGAGACATTCACATATCAGAGTCATATACTTCCTCTGATTAATAATGTAAGCATTGTTTTTAAGGCGTCCCACCTTGGACGCTTAGGCGATAAGGAGCCCCCCCCCCCCCCAGCACCTTACAAATATGCCCGCCTTAGGCGCTTAGGCGTCGCCTAGGCGATAAGGCCCCCCCCCCCCCCCCCCAAGCGCCTTAGGTCGCCTTACCGCCTTAAAAACAATGAATGTAAGCAGTTTTTGATCATCACTATGTAACAAATTACCAATATGAATAACATCAAATTGATATTACTATAATCAATATATACAATTGCTTTTGTTTGACAGACAGGTCTGGCACAGTGGTGAAGTACTCCCCACTCGTGCAAAGACGTCCTGGGTTCAACACAGCCTCTCTGCATTTCACTGTGCAGGAGAAAGAGTTGCCTCGTATAACCCTTCCCCGGACCTCACCTAGGGCAGGAGCTTCTAGCACTTGGTAAAATTGTTTTGTTTGAAACAGCATGTTTTTCTGAGAAGTAAGTTAGTACTTACTTTGACAACTGTGTCAATGTGCTAAACTACTTGCAATGTGAATCAGAGGGAGTAATTCTTAAGGTGCCACAAAAGCACATCAATCGGTTACCAAAATGATCAGATTTAAATTCTTTTTATGTCCCACTCTCTTGGCTAAACAAGTTCATGCATATATAAAGTAGTCCGTGCATGTTTTCTTCCTTTTTGATACTATTTGTGTTGAAATACAGAAATATTTGGATATTAACAGCACCACATTATCACAGGAAATAGGATATTGAAACTTAGCAAGCCTAAATAACCTATGTTCACACTCTATCTAACAAGTCAGCAAATGCTTCTTCACTTGTGAGATTGAGTAATCAATAGTCTAAGAGCCTAAGAACTAGTCATGGGATTGGCCCAACCTAAACATAAAAACAACTTATGTTGTGAAATCTCTTCAGCCATGCAGGGAAGATACTTAAATTAAATTATGGCGTTCGTCGCAGGCTTCTGCTTTTAGCGATATGCAGACAACATGCTTGCAATCATGATGCATTGATAGTATTTAGCACTAGGGATGCTGAAATGTATAAGCATTTCTGTGTTCATCCTGTGAAGTGGTCCATTTACACAAACCAAACATTCCAACGATCAGAGTTGGTGTTGTTTCTGACAGGTCTCCAAATCAAATACACAGATAGTGAAAAAGGACTTAGGGCGAGCTGTTGTTCATTTTGTGACAAGTTTCCAAATCAAAATTTAAAATGAGGAACGTGAACTCCGTACACTATTAGAGCGTAGAAATCACATTAGTGGTCTGTGCCTGCGGGAAGATCCCCACAAAGGTTTGAGCAAGAATTCCTTTCAGATTCAATTGGCTTATACTTAAATTATGGTGTTTATCACAGGCTCTAGTTTTAGCAATATGCAGTAGGCAGGCTTGTAGTCATGATGTATTGATAGTATTTAGCAATATGGATGCTGGAATGTAAGCATTTATGTGTTTCATCCCCTGAAGTGGTCCATTTATGCAAACCACGCATTCTAACGATCAGAGTTGGTGTTGTTTCTAGCAGGTCTTCAAATCAAATACACAGATGGGGAAAATGTTGTTAGTACGAGCGGTGTTCATTTGTGGCAGGTTTCGAAATCAAATTCGAAAATGGGGAACAAGAACTTTGTACACTATTGGAGCGTGGATAACATTCACATTCGTGGTCTGTGCCAATGAGAAGATCCTCACAAACAGCGAATTCAATAAATATTTGAGCGAGAACTTCTATCCGATTCAATTGATTTATAGTTAAATCCCTTCCGAGATCTAAGCGGGCGCGCCCAAATCGGGCGCACGCATGCGAAATCTGAGCGGCAACGGAGGAGGGAGTTTGGTACCGACTTGCGGAGGGCGGGCGCCATCTTGTTGGTGAGCGTGCCGGCGACTATCATGCAGTCGGACTGGCGTGGGGACGGGCGGAAGATGACGCCGAATCGGTCGAAGTCGTAGCGGGCCGCGCCGGCGTGCATCATCTCGACGGCGCAGCAGGCGAGCCCGAAGGTCATTGGCCAGATCGAGCCCCGGCGCGCCCAGTTCATGAGGTCGTCCACCTTGGAGACCACGAACTCGGCCGCCTTGGACCCCGCCGCCGGCGGAGGCACGCCCGCGTAGGGCGCCGGTGGGGTCGGCGAGGCGCCCGCCGCGGCGGCGGCGGAGTACGTCCGCGGCGACGCGGAGAGGAGGGCCAGCCGGGCCGTGCGCGGGAGCAGCGCCATGGTCGTTGCCTAGGGTTTCCTACCTTGCCTCGTGGAGGGGGAGGTGGAAGCGTGGGCGATTGGGCGTTGGCTTCTCCGAGCTCTCTGTCTCTCTCTCGGCAGTCGGACGCGGCTCGTGGTGCGCAGTGTGGGGTGCGGGGTCGGGGTCCGTGCCAGGCGCACGCCTGGAGTGTAGACTGCCCAAGCCCAGCTACGTTAGACTGTGGGCCCTCCTCCTGCTGTTACAACAACCAGGCCCAGCACTAGGTTCTGAGCGGACACACGAATGGGCTCAAAGTTTTTTTCCAGGAAAATGGGCTGAAAGTTAGGCCAACCCCACCGCGCGACCCTATACTGTCCGTCCCCGTCCGTTTGGGATAAAAGGGACAAACGAAACGCCCAGCGCGCAGGCGCAAACGGACTTTTGTCCGCTTTGTGTCCTCTTTCGACCCATCCGCGGCCCAACTTTGCGCGCTTTTGGGGTGAAACGGACACCACGCGGACGAGCGGGTCGTCTGCGCGTGTCCTCACCTGGCCCGCCCGTCGGTGGCACAGGACGGGCCTTTTTCTATCCGCCCCCCTTCTTCCCTCCGGCCTCATCCACTCCACTCTTCCCCTCTCTTCCCCTCGCTGCCGCCGGCCGCCCGCTGCCATTGCAGCCGTGCAACTCGGATGCGCGCTTGCCCAGCCCCTTCCTCTCGTCGCCGCCGAGCTACCCAAGCACGGCCACCTTGTTTGCGCACCCGCCGGCCGGATTTGAGGCGGATCCGGTCGGTCTTGAGCTCGCCCGGCTGTGGGAGGCCGGGTCGCGCCATGGACTGGCCGGGAACCTCGCCAGAAGGCCCTGTCAGGGCCGCAAGGCCACATGCAGGCAGTGACTCGTCCTCTAGCCGCTCGGATCTGCACCGTCGGTGGCCCGCCGGCAGATACGCGAATGGCGGACGGCCGGGCTCGGTGCTTGCCCAAAAGCTCGTCGGCGCACCGTTGCCCCTCATCAAGTGCGACCACTGCCCAAGGGTGGTCGTGCGCCGCGTGTCTACAACGCCGGAGCATCCCGGATGGGTGTTCATCAAGTGCTTAAACGATGGGGTATGTGCTCTTTTAGCTTCGGTTTATGCTTTCGATTAGACTAGTGGTGCTAACTTTAAGTTTTATTGTGTAGAACGGATGCAAGTTTTGGTATTGGGAAGAAGAATACATCGATATGTTGATAGAGCGAAATGTATTGCATGTTCGTGCACTTTTAGCTAGCCTAGAGGTTTTAGATGAGACAAGTGCACTTGTTGCTAGATTAGAGACTAGGCATGATACTACGTGCGAAGAAGCAACAAGGCACGATACTACGTGTGAGGAAGCAACGTCGACTTTTGGTTTGAAGAAGAAAGGAGGGTGCAACGTCGTGCCTCCTTCACAGATCAACAATGAGTGCATCGAGAAGGCGCTAAACCAACTCAAGTGAGTAGTTATGGAAGTTGGGTGTCTTCTCAAATGTATTTTTGTGGTTCTTGTTTTCTTTGGCCTTGCTTTACTAGTCAAAATGTAATGATGTATTATCATATACCCAAAATGAATGATAAAAAAAAGTTAAGGACTTGCAAAGAAATATACGCGGACAGGATGGGGCAAATGGATGCGGCCGCGCGCTGGGCGCACGGCCACCGCATCCCAGAACAGGCCCGGACACGACCCCAAATCTCTACCCAAACGGACAGAATCCGGACAAAACGGACGTCCGTTTGGAGTCGCGCGGTGGAGTTGGCCTTAGAATTCGAGCTTTGGGGAAAACAAATCATTCGAGCATGGCCTGAGCCCTGAGCTGCCTCGTCGTGGACTGGTGGTCACCGGCGACGATCCCCGTCGCCGTCGGTCAGAATCAACATGTTTCTTACGTGACCAGCTTTGTATTCCCTGGCTCCTGTGGATTCAGGTCGGCAGCTTTCCCGTGCATCGATGAGGGCATATCCCAGGAATATGTGCCTAAATTTTGGCGGACCTTGTAGCGAACTTGCAGTGGAATATCCCTTTCAGTTTCACGGGCGCACGATTCGCCGAGATATGTTGGCGGCCGCGCAATAATGGCATGGCCTCCCTGGAACAAGATTTAGCACTAGCAGCAGGTTGTAGGAAAATCATACACACGTTGGGCCGAAAAGGCTCACTATCTTACACTGTCTTTTAGCTGATGATTTTCCCACAAAATAGGAGAAAAAAACTTTATAAATGATGGTTGATGGCAAATGCACACGACCACAAACGCACAAAATCACATGTATATGGTTGGACGTAGTACTCTTCATAACTGACTATGACAGCGACCGAATCAATAGTAAACAAAGACGTGGCAAGTACGAGGATATATGTCTTCAGTTGTGCACGGAGGTTCATCGATTTGTGACCACGAAATGATTGTCATTTTCGTATACTACAAATTCACGGAAATGATAACCAGCGAACGTTAGCTGGGGATGCCAAGCGAGCGTTTTTTTTGGCAGCTTTACTTAGTAGGAAATGGCAAATCCTGCTCATTTTTTACGCAATTTTTTCTTCTTTTCAGAAAATGGCATGCATCTCTGAAGAATTTTTTTTAACCTCATACAACTGAAGTTGACATCTAAAACGTTTGGAAATATCAACCACTCCCAACAAACATTCATCAGATATTGCAGTCCCAAATTTATGAGTCAAACTGTAAGGGATGGGATCAAACACGCAAATTTGTCCGTCGATGACAAGCCAACTTCATAAAGACTAGCGAGATTGCTGCTTAGATGTGTTGGCTGGAACCACGTGACATGTGGTAAGTAATCCAAACTATTCAGAAAGATGTGTTGGCTGGAACAAACTCATGATTTCGCTCCAGGTTGTTGCCCCTTCCAAGTTTCTTCTAAATTTGCATACAAGTGGGAACTTTTACTATGTTTTATGAAATAAGAAAATTATTCCAAGTAGTAGAAGGTAGCAGGGCATCATGCTTGAGACAATATCGATCGGCTGAAACTGACTTTCGTCGGATCAACTCATGTATTTTTTTTGTCACTAGGTAAGTGCCCGTGCGTTGCACAGGGGCATACATATTCTGTTGGCTCAACATTAATTATGGCTAACATATACATATATAGGATCCTCATGCACATCAGACGATATTGTCGTATTTTTTACCGCTAGCATTAGATGACATTGTCGGCCTTTCTATTGCTAAAATCAGTTTTCTTATTTCTCCTCCTTCTACCTCCTTGACCCACTATCTCTGACGTACAAATCTAAGCATACAACCTTTGTCAATGGTGTAGCCAGCTCGCAGTCCCCCTTTCAACCCCACCGTACAGTTTTTGACAATTCACATTGTTCACATCTTAGTAAGTCTCTCTCCCTCTAGTAAAAGTGTAAGTGTAACCATAGGAAGAAATGTCCTTGCTCATCCTTGTTAGCAGGCAAATACTTAAAAATCAAGGAGGCTAAAGAGGTTTAATAATATATACTACCTCCAATCGAAAATAATAGTAGCGGTTTTGAACTAAGGTTCCCTCCGATCCATAATAAGTGTCACGGTTTTGAACTTAATATTAGTTCAACCTTAGTTCAAAACTGTGACACTTATTTTGGATTGAAGGGAGTAGAAAATAGCACAAGGGCAAGAAAATTCTTTTCTCCCATGACTAATGCAAATTAAATAGACCTTAGGGCGAGGGAAATAAATATAGAATACAGATCAAACACAAGATAGTATGCCCGAATATAGGAAGAGCAAGTAGAAAAGTGTTGTAATCATGAATTGCATGGATAAATGAAATGCCTAATCCATGCTACAGTCTACCAATGCACAATTATGCCGGCATGCAACTATTGCTCCAATAAGTTGAATCGTGTGAATATGTGTAAACTGAATTATATAAGCAAACGTTTATTATGACACTTTTTTTCATTCCGACATTTTTTTGTCCAATAAGTTAGCTTAGGGGGAGAAGAGCGACACAACTGCAAATGTACGAAAACATTCATTTATTGTGACACTTTTTCTTCAAAATTACAAAGAAGAAACAACATAAAACATATCAGCTAGCTCAAACGTGAAGCACACATGTGATTTATGCATGTATACACAACATAATGAAGTAAACTGCAACATGTGCTCTAGATCGTTTCATATCAGCCCTCTAGCCGGCAGTAACCAATCCACCTAGCATAATTTCAGCTAAAATTTCAGATAAATAGTCACAAACCATATACCAAATTCAGTATAGTGCCATGCTAGTGTGATAAACAGAATTGGACGCTGCAAGAGAGCAGGTGCTTCAGGTTAATTAACTGTACGGACATGTTACAGGCTTACAGCCTACCGTGAAACGAAAGGAGGATTACTCAAAGGAATAGACTGTGCAAACGCTGTCCCAACTCAAACAAAGGCCACACTGACGCTGCACGCTTGCTATTATGTCTGCGTCTGCATCACCGTGTAAGTGGCACCACCATCCTCCATTGCCACCCAGCCCAACGCGCCGCGGCGCTCGCACATGCCCTCATCGTCCTCGCAGCAGCTGATACTTGATCTCCAGTTCACATCCACCATCGTCTCCATCACGTCTCCTGCGGCTGGTTTCTCCGTGCCCACGTGCTAATGACGTTGATGTCACACATGACGGCGAAGCAGTCGGTAACCCTCCAACTTATCGAGCTCTTCCTTTCTGATGAACTTGAAGCTTAGTTCGTTGTCCATGCAGAAATTCCTCGGCAGTCCAACGATCTGCGGAGGTGGCGCCTCCACTCCCTTACTCTGCTTGCCTTGGTGAGAGAGCATATTGAAGCACACAATGGTGTTGACGTATCTCTGCCCCTGCCGGCGTCTGTAGTCGGTCGGGATGAGTTAGAGACCAGGTAGATGAGGCCGCTGGGTGATAAAAAGCTGCACTGCCATTGATATCTCCGGCCAACTTCCGCTTCCACTTTCAGGTCGGCGACGGCTAGCCACCGGAATCTCCGACCATTGTCGTTGGACGGCGTAGCCCCGCGGTTCTTCAGACACGGGTCCTGACAATCACACCCACCATGATTTCTAGGAGAGATATGAGAGGGGATGAGCTGGGGTGCGGCCGGCCCGGGCCCGGGAAGACATAGGAAATTGAGCGGCGGCACTCCATGGTAGAGGAGGAACAGAAGGTGAGGAGGGCTCCACGAACGGGAGGCATGGATAGACCAAAAGAAGAAGAAGGCCGCCGGGCTCCTCGTTTGATTTACGCCGGGATATTCCTTCCCATGAATTTAATTCTATTACCATGTACAGCAAAGAAGAAATTGATTGCCGTCTGGGAATTTATTGCGTTGCCAAAGGAAAGATTGATCCGATTATTACCAAAGATTTATTTGATTACCAAAGATGAAAGCGTGGGAGGGGGTTACCAAAGATGAAAGCGTGGGAGGGGGAGGGGGTCGTACGAGGATGATGGACGAAGAGGTCGGTGACGTAAGACGGGAGACGGAACACTCCGTTTCTTTTAGGTAGTAGAGATTCAATAGATAAAGGGCGATGATCTGCGCCGGTGCGTCGGCCGAACGATTCGGCCGGTCAGCTGCCAACCGTCAGATCGCTTTGACTGGAGCCGTTAGATCACGCACGCACGAACAGCAGCATCGCCCCTTTCTCGCACGCACGAACAGCAGCATCGCCCCTTCGTCCATCTGCCATGGACGCTGCGAGGCCCGACCTTGAAGTATCACCAGCTAGCCGCCGGTCGCCGTCCTCGCCCCCGGTCGCCGTCCTCGTCGCCGGCCGGTCGCCGTCCTCGCCCCCGGTCGCCGTCCCGTCGCCGCCCGTCGCCGGCCTCGCCCCCAGTCGCGGCCCTCGTCGCCGGTCATCGCCCGGCACCCCCGGTTGAAGCTTTTCTTGTCATTAGCTCTTGAATCTTTTTCTTCCGCCTGTTGAAGCTTTTCCACTGCCTCTTGAAGCTTTTTCCACCATTGAAGCATTTTTCCCCGCGATGGCAGATTTCTCCTTCATGCCGCTCTGAAGCTTTTCCATTGCCGCTAGTAGCAAATTTATACACCGGTTGTAGCATTCCTCTACCCTGGTTGCAGCTTCTGTCGCATTGGCGTTCGTAGCGGACAGTCGACTGGTTCCAGCAAAAAACGATGCCGGATGTAGCAAAAAAAGATGTCGGATGTAGCAAAAAATTGCTTGTCCAGCAAAAGAAGACTTTGATGGAAGCATTTTTTGGTGCTACTTCCAGCAAAACACTGCCCCGGTTCCAGCAATCCTAATCCCTGGTTGCAGCATCACACCGCCCACTCCTAGTCCAACTTGTCGGGATGATTCCAAACAGCTCGTCGGGGTGAATTCCGCAGCTCGCCACCGTTGCTGGTTCCAGCAAAAACAAAACGCGGTTGTAGCTCCCTCCCCAGCCGGTTGTAGCATCTGTGTGCTCCCACGCCGTGGCTGCCGGTCGAGGTAGTAGCTCATCCCGTTTGATTCTCGCCGTCGGCGCCCTGAGCAGCTGGAAAAAAGCAGTGGATTGGGTTGAGACCCGCGCGGTGGCGGCGCCCTCCGGCGACCGGCCGGCGAGGCGGCGGTGCCGGTCGACGAGGAGGCGAGGCGCAGGGCGACGGGGCTCGTGTGGGGGCACGACTCGCAGGCGCGCGCGGGCTGCGTGGAAACGAAGCAGGGAGGGATGGATAGAGATAACGTTTGGTGGCCCCGTGTGTACGTGTCGCCTGGTGGGTGGCTGGGGCGAAGCACGCGTGGACGCGACCGGCCCAAAGTTCGGCCGGCGCACCGCGCCCAATCGTTTCCCATAGATAAATGGGATACAACGAGCTTCACCATTGCCAGGCGGCCCAAGGACGACACGCACAAATTAGTCAATACTACTATCGAGTTGGCCATTGGCGATCGAACTGCTCATCCTTAATTAGCTTCCACCGACGCGCTACCCAAACTCGTACACTACACACCAGCATATCAGGCAAGCAAATTAGAAAATAAGGTATCGATCCCCAAATTAATGGTAATGCGGCAGGGACGGATGGATCAGTTCTTGACGCCGAGGGGCATGGGCATGCCGTCCTGGACGGCCACCGGCATCGACTCGAGCTTGCAGTCGAGCGGCAGCAGCGTGCTCTCCTCGACGAGCACCCGGCTGATGAGCCGCAGCAGCGTCTCCTCCATGTCCTTGCCGTCGCTCCACGGGTGCACCTCGGCCTGGAGCAGGCCCGGGTTCTCGCAGATGAGGTCCCACACGGGGAACCCCATGCGCGGCATCATGAAGTCCTCCCTGGCGAGCCGCAGCGACGGGCAGTAGTCGCCGCGGCCGTCGCCGAGGTAGATGAAGCGCTTCCTGGCGCCGTCCGCCGCGGCGGCGGAGGCGCGGATGCTGTCGAGCACCTGGCCCTTGCACATGTTGGGCGGGCAGGTGCCGATGCCGCAGCCGTGCGGGCCGGCGTGGAAGTCGTGGTGCGGCGCGATGCGGAGGCGGCCGTAGGCGTCGACGCGGCTGGGGTTGGTGTTGATCTCGGAGAAGCAGCCCCGGAGGCCGTGGTGGTCGAGGATGATGTCGATGAAGAAGCGGTTGGCGTCGCTGAGGACCCTGAGGTCGCAGCCGAGGCTGTAGGCGGCCCGGATGGCGGAGACGACGCGCGGGTTGATGGGCGCGGCCCGGAGCACGTCGGCGACGTCGCGGAGGGTCCTGCCCTGCGCGTGCAGCTCCCCCATGACGGTGTCGATGAGGGTGTTCCACGGCATGGTGGGCAGCAGGCGGTCGAAGAGGTCGGTGGCGCCGAGGCCGTCGACGACCCAGTTGTCGCTGTCGACGTCGATGATGGTCTTGTCGAAGTCGAACACCACCACGACGCCGGCCATCTCGACGTACGGTCCTTCTTCCTGGACTTGGATTTTTCGGACTTGGAGTGGTGTGCGTGCGTGCGTGCGTGCGCGTTGAGGCTTTTGACGGGGAAGGGTGTGGAGGCGGGTGCGGGGCTATATACTGGTCCGGGACGGGGAGCCGGGAAGATGCCGAGGGAATATTACGAGATGCCTACGAATAGGGGCAGGCATCGGATCGGACTTGCTCCGGCGCGTTGCTGATCGATCCATGTCAGTAATTAGCTGCCCTTTCCGGAAGGTACGCGGCGAACCAGGTTTAGTTTTGGGGAACCACTAGGGATCAGACTACTGATCCGTTGCTTCCCATCAGACCACTGGATGACCGTCGGATTAACATCATGCTATTCGTCCGATCTGATACTATTGTTAGGCGCTGAGTTATTTCCTTCTTATAGTAATTAAGTGCTTCCATAATAACCTCCCGATGACCTCTCCACCATTCCTTATCTATGCTTCTAATAACTAACTGCTTTCAGAAATTACGTCAATTGTTTTGGTAATCTGTGATTGCTTTCAATAAACAAATACAAAAAATTATGCTTCCCACTAATTGCGGATTTGCTTCCAATAAACAGATAAAGAAACTTTATTGTTTCTAGAGATGTTCTCTTTTTGCAGCGCAGACATGGCATGGAAAATTGAATTTTTATAATGGAAACCCATGCCATGGGAACATATATTATACAAAAAACTGTTTACAAAATGGGCTGCTCTACGTGATCAGCCGGGTCGCGAGCCATAGATCTGGCGCCAGCGAGCGGTTGAGCGTCTCCCTTCAATATTGCAACAGAGGTCATGTTGCAGAAACATTTGCAACAGAGATCATGTTGTAGAACTTTTTTGTGACACAAATTATGTTGCAGAAACATTTTCAATATTGATCATGTTGTAGAATCTTTTTTGCAATCGAGAGCATGTCACATAATTTTTTTTGCAACGTAGACGGTGTTGCAGAAACAATGCCGCCAACATAATTTTTTTGCAACATAGACGGTGTTGCAGAAACAACGCCGCCATCGTTTGCAGGACCTAACATCTCGCACAGGTTACTAAAAGGCCGATGTGCGTAGCCGTCGACCACTCTTGTCAAAGAAATCAAGAGCGCAGCGGCCGCTTCTCGGTAGCGCTGTCGGTAGCAAAAAGTAACGGGCAGGGTGGCGAGGCTACAGAGTTGCAGCGCCATGGCTGGGAGCTTGAGAGAGAAGCTGTGAAGAATTGTGGATGGATAACAAAGTGATGGGTGTTGACTCACGAATGGATAGGGATGCGGTGGTTGAAGCTAGATATTTGTAGAAAAGGGTGGGACAAGGAGAGCACAGGACCGTGATCCAAATACAATCCGACGGCAGTGCACCGGGCCAACGTATCGGTTGGATCAGCCGGTTGAACAGAAGTTTTTCCCTTACAAAATAAAGATACTTCAAAAATTTGTTCCAACTGTAAATATTCTCGGATCAAACTAGGACGTCTAAACTGAAATTTTGGGTTGTAGACAACATGTAATCTGAACGTTGGAAGCATCATGCAGTAACGGTGGAAACATACCTGATTACTGTGTAAGAGAAGCTTGATTTATTTGGAAGCATAGTGCGCTATTGTTAGAAGCATGATTAGTGTCTAACTGAAACTTTGTTCAACTATGTAGGAAGCATAAATGTTCTGTGAAACCTATAATGCTTTCTCATTGTGTAACAAGAGATTCTATTTCATGAGAAGGAAGCGAAATAGAGATATGTTGGATACAAATTTAAGAAGCTGGTGCAGCATACATGTGCCACGTGACAATTGCATGTGCTTCAAAAAAATGAGCATGTGCTTCCAAATAAGTTGAAAGTTGTTTCAAATGTCGCATGTACATATTTTCAACGACGAACTTTCTGATTGATGAATTTTTCCATCAACATTGCTTGTAAATGAGATCATAATTTTCTTCCAAAGAAAACAAAATTATCATACATTGGACATTGCTTCCATACAAGATACAACAAGATATTAATTAACATACAACAAGACATGAACATCGAGCACAACGGGATGAAGCCCCCTACTGAAACATGAGCACCATCCAAAGAGAGATGTCTTTGAGGAATAACGTCCACAAGATCTCAGCAGCAACAATGAGATCAGACCAACATTGCCTGAGTGTGGTGGTCAGATAGGGCCACGGGGAAGACTTGACATGCCTAAGTTGTCCCCGTGCACGAGCGAGGCTGGGGTAGGAAGCAAAGGTGATACATGAAGAAGCAGGGAATCCCATGTTAGGAAGCATGCATGCTTCGTCTGTGCTTTGTCGATGTCGAACCCGTCCATGGACGCTCCACTCCAGCTGCCATCTTATCCCTAGCTTTGACGACCTCTTTTTCTCCCCAAAAGATGTGTGTCGACGCCCAGGAGCGGCAAGGAGCAGCGCGGTCGGCATCGTCGAGTTGCCGACTTTATTGACCTGCAACAGTTGAGCATTGTGTTACCAGTGTGCTCCCATGCCGATGACTAGAATGACACCCACTGGGATGCTCCATGCTGCACACCATGGCTACCATCCACCCGCATGTCGCGCGCACCATCCTCTCCCGGCCTTTGTAGATCATATCTGGCGTCATGGTGGAGAATAAGACTACACCGCAGAGAAGATCGACACAGGTGTTTGGGTTCATGTCCCCGCTCATGTAGGGAAGGTCGCTGCCATGAGTGGCGAAGAGCACCACAAGGAAAGGCAGAGCAACTGGTGGAGGAAGGCGTGATTGTTGTGGAGGAGGATGGCGGAGAATGAAGTCGGCCTATTTGTTGGTTGTGGGAAGACGGATGCTGGTTCAAATCATTAATGAAAAAAAACTTAATTTGAGGATGGCAGTTATGAGCAATTTAAGGAGATTAGATGCCAGCAAACGAGCCATTGGATGTGGTACAAGATGGACGGTGCAGAAGACGTCTGAGCGAATAAGAAGTATCAGACTACTGATCTAAAGTGTTTCCCTTGGTTTTGGGTTCGGGGACTCGGTTTCATTGCAGTTTATGCCGTGGCATATGCGCGTTCGCGTCTTTGCCTCCCGCGGCAAGAATACGCGAGGTGGCTTCTCGTAGTGTGGCCGTGAACGTGAAGGATCCGGAGGAGCTCCTGCATGTGGCCAGGGGAATATCCTCTCTCATGCCGTCGTGGCGCCGCTTTCGCGCGCCCATCTTCTGGCTCGTGGCTGCTGGGTTTGCGCGTCCGGAGAAGTGACAAAATACCCAAGGACGACAATAATTGCCACATGTGTGGGTGTTAGAGCATCTTCAGCCGTTCGGCCCCACTGGGCGCCGAAAAAGAGCGGCCTGGGGGTGCGTCAGCGATAAACTCGGCGCTGGGGGCGATTCGGCACCCATCCGCCACCCACAGGTCGCCCCCAGGCGTCGAATTCTGTTGGAAATATGAGCAATTTACCGAGTGATTTTATTAACAGAAATACTAGATAAAGCATGACTAGTGTAGCAGTGATAAAACAAGCCATGCGATTTGAGAAAGAGAAGGTAAACAACATCTTCATATATGAATCGTAACTAAACATATCTTGAGCAGACAGTATAGCAAGTTGCATATATGAAATAGAGTCTAACATATCTAGGGCAAATACTAGAACAAGGAACTATAGCAGAACCTCTAATAGAAAGGGGACGAACACGTACGGGGCAGCAGCAGCAGAAGCACTGGACTTGGGGTCGGTGTCCTCGCCAGCCATGTCGTCGAGGAGGTCGTGGACGTCGGGGAAGAAGTCGTCGTCGGGGAAGTAGTCGTCGGAGTCCGGGGCGTCTGTGACGAAGAAGTCAGTAGTCGCGCGAAGCGCTCCCCAAAAACCTTATCACCCTTCACCCGTACAGGACTCAAAAGGTGCGGTTTCAGAGGCCTATTGTCCCGACTCGCGGTGCACGCCGCAAGCCGGGATGAGGAAGACAACAACAACACAGAGATTGGAACCGGTGGCGAGAGGAAGGAGAAGTTCTGGTGCGTCTATCCGGGAGGAGCGACCTCCCTTTTATAGGTGCAAGAGAGGGAGGCGAGAGGCTGCACCGGGAGCTGAAGGGAACGCGGGAGACGAAACGAACAGGCAGCAGCCGAAGAGGCGCGTCGTTCGAATTCAATGTCCAGAGACAGAAAAATGTTTCAGCTTCCGAGTGACCTTTCGTATACCCGTAGTGCGTGGCAACAATTTAGACATCGGCTCGGCTCATTCTCGCAACCCGCGGCGCGGCACGGCGCGGCGTGGCGAGGCGGGTGGCGGAGGAGGAGCGCGTGTGGATGTCCCTCTTGTTCTCATGCTCATACAAGTGAGAAAAGAACCTCCCTTATAAGGAGGTCCAACTCCCACTCAACTAGCAATGTGGGACTAAACTTTAGTAGTATCCATTGCCTTGCATAAATGGGCTAAGTGGGCCTCTAGGATTTATTTAGGAATTTCTGAAATAGTTATTGGGCTGTCCCAAAATAGACTAAATTCCAGCAATCCCCCACCAGATCCCAGAGGCACACAAAATTTGCCTATGGTTCCAAAACAATGTTTTATATACTGGTACTACAGTGGAGACTGTTAAGTTGAACTTCCACCTAGAACCCTATGCTACACTAGTAAGCAACTTGGATAGTGGACTGGGCCTTGAACTGTAAGTTTTCTGCGAATCTAGCTTCACATAAAGCCTTGACCGATACGTGGCTACCGTGGGTCTTCCCCGTGGGTGGAGCTTATGCGTCATACTCTAAGACCTTTCATGAGTTTACTAGAGTGAACCCTACTCTCATAGATTGCGACGTTTAACAATCAGACTCATATAGGTGCATTCTTCAAAAGATGTTCTGCAGGACAACATCTCTGCTTCAAAGAGCCACTTAGAACACATTAAGATATACATCAACCTGCCATGCAGATTAGGAGAGTATTGTATCTTCATGGAGTTGTATTTTTAACAGTAAGGATACTCTCCTCCCAGTTGACCAACAGCTTGTCTTCCACATCTAATTCACGGGATCTCCGATCACAAAGAATAGGTTAGCACTGTGAACAACTCATATTGTGGGTCTCATACCCATCTCCCTCGATGCATTATCTGTCACATTACGTGATAGACCCTTAGTAAAAGGATTTGCCCGATTTTTAGATGTTTGGATATAATCCAATGCAATAACTCCGGAGTTTTTCATTTTTCTGACAGACTTTAACCTTCTCTGAACATGTCTTGATGACTTCATGTTATCCTTTGAGCTGCTCACTGTTGGGGAACGTAGCAGAAATTCAAAATTTTCCTACGTGTCACCAAGATCTGTCTATGGAGAAACTAGCAATGAGGGGAAGGAGAGTGCATCTACATACCCTTGCAGATCGCTAAGCGGAAGCGTTCAAGAGAACGGGGTTGAAGAAGTCATAATCGTCGTGATCCAAATCACCGGAGATCCTAGTGCCGAACGGACGGGACCTCCGCGTTCAACACATGTATAGCCCAATGACGTCTCCCATGCCTTGATACAGCAAGGAGAGAGGGAGAGGTTGGGGAAGACTCCATCCAGCAGCAGCACAACGGCGTGGTGGTGATGGAGGAGCGTGGCAATCCTGCAGGGCTCCGCCAAGCACCGCGGGAGAGGAGGAGGGAGAGAGGTAGGGCTGCGCCAGGGAGAGGTGAAACTCATGTGTTGGCAGCCCCCAAGACCTCAACTATATATAGGGGAGAGGGAGGGGGGTGCGCTCCCTCTAGGGTTTCCACCCCAAGGGGTGCGGCAGCCCCAAACCCATCTAGGGTGGCGGCCAAGGGGGGGAGAGGGGAAACTTGCCCCCCAAGTTAGGTGGGTGCGCCCCCTCCCCAAACCCTAGGCACCTTGGGCCCTTGTGGGGGGGTGCACCAGCCCACCCGGGGCTGGTCCCCTCCGAAACTTGGCCCATGCAGCCCTCAGGGGCCGGTGGCCCCACTTGGTGGACCCCCAGGACCCTCCTGGTGGTCCCGGTACGTTACTGATAACACCCGAAACTTTTCCGGTGACCAAAACATGACTTCCCATATATAAATCTTTACCTCCGGACCATTCCGAAACTCCTCGTGACGTCCGGGATCTCATCCGGGACTCCGAACAACATTCGGTAACCACGTATATCTATTCCCCATAACCCTAGCGTCATCGATCCTTAAGTGTGTAGACCCTACGGGTTCGGGAACCATCCAGAC
The DNA here is from genome assembly GCF_018294505.1 of Triticum aestivum. Lineage (NCBI taxonomy): Eukaryota > Viridiplantae > Streptophyta > Magnoliopsida > Poales > Poaceae > Triticum > Triticum aestivum. The sequence goes on along the minus strand of NC_057801.1, from coordinate 536,924,603 downwards.
ATGACCGAGACGTTCTCTGGTCAATAACCAACAACGTGATCTGGATACCCATGCTGGCTCCCACATGTTCCATGATGATCTCATCAGATGAACCACGATGTCGAGGATTCGATCAATCCCGTATACAATTCCCTTTGTCTAGCGATATAGTACTTGCCCAAGATTCGATCGTCGGTATCCCGACACCTTGTTCAATCTCGTTACCGGCAAGTCTCTTTACTCGTTCCGTAACACATCATCCCGTGATCAACCCCTTGGTCACATTGTGCACATTATGATGATGTCCTACCGAGTGGGCCCAGAGATACCTCTCCGTTACACGGAGTGACAAATCCCAGTCTCGATTCGTACCAACCCAACAGACACTTTCGGAGATACCCGTAGTGCACCTTTATAGCCACCCAGTTACGTTGTGACGTTTGGTACACCCAAAGCATTCCTACGGTATCCGGGAGTTGCACAATCTCATGGTCTAAGGAAATGATACTTGACATTATAAAAGCTTGAGCATACAAACTACACGATCTTTGTGCTAGGCTTAGGATTGGGTCTTGTCCATCACATCATTCTCCTAATGATGTGATCCCGTTATCAACGACATCCAATGTCCATGGTCAGGAAACCGTAACCATCTATTGATCAACTAGCTAGTCAACTAGAGGCTTACTAGGGACATGGTGTTGTCTATGTATCCACACATGTATCTGAGTTTCCTATCAATACAATTATAGCATGGATAATAAACAATTGTCATGAACAAGGAAATATAATAATAACTAATTTATTATTGCCTCTAGGGCATATTTCCAACAGTCTCCCACTTGCACTAGAGTCAATAATCTAGTTCACACCGCCATGTGATCAACACTCATAGGTCACATCGCCATGTGACCAACATCCAAAGAGTTTACTAGTGTCACTAAACTAGTTCACATCATCATGTGATTAAGACTCAATGAGTTCTGGGGTTTGATCATGTTTTGCTTGTGAGAGAGGTTTTAGTCAACGGGTTTGCAACATTCAGATCCGTATGTACTTCGCAAATCTCTAGGTCATATTGTAAATGCTGCTTCCACGCTCCATTTGGAGCTATTCCAAATGGTTGCTCCACTATACGTATCCCGTTTGCTACTCAGAGTCATTCGGATAGGTGTTAAAGCTTGCATCGACGTAACCCTTCACGCCAAACTCTTTATCACCTCCATAATCGAGAAACATTTCCTGATTCCTCTAAGGATAATTTTGACCGATGTACAATGATCCGTTCCTGGATCATTCTTGTACCCCTTGATTGACTCATGGCAAGGCACACTTCCGGTGCGGTACACATCATAGCATACTACAGAGCCTATGTCTGAAGCATAGGGGACGACCTTCGTCCTTTCTCTCTCTTCTGCCGTGGTCGAGCTTTAACTCTTAACTTCATACCTTACTATTCAGGCAAGAACTCCTTCTTTGACTGATCCATCTTGAACACCTTCAAGATCATGTCAAGGTATGTGCTCATTTGAAAGTACCATTGAGCGTTTTTGATCTATCCTCATAGATCTTGATGCTCAATGTTCAAGTAGCTTAATCCAGGTTTTCTATTGAAAAACACCTTCCAAATAACCCTATATGCTTTCCAGAAATTCTACATCATTTCTGATCAACAATATGTCAACAACATATACTCATCAGAAAATCTATAGTGCTCCCACTCACTTCTTTGGAAATACAAGTTTCTCATAAACTTTGTATAAACCCAAAATCTTTGACCATCTCATCAAAGCGTACACTCCAACTCTGAGATGCTTGCTCCAGTCCTTGGAAGGATTGCTGGAGTTTTGCATACTTGTTAGCGTCTTTCAGGATTGTCAAAACCTTCTGGTTGTATCACATACAACCTTTCCTCAAGTATTACATCGAGGAAACAACATTTTGACATCCTATCTGCAAGATTTCATAAATAATGCAGTAACTGCTAATCTAATTCCAACAGACTCTTAGCATCGCTACGAATGAGAAAGTCTCATCGCAGTCAACTCCTTGAACTTGTCGGAAAACATCTTAATGACAAGTCGAGCTTTCTCAATGGTGATACTTACCATCATTGTCTGTCTTCCTTTTAAAATCCATCTGTACCCAACAGCCTTACGACCATCAAGTATTTCTTCCAAAGTCATGGATCCTCTCTCGGATTTTATGGCCTCGAGCCATTCGTCGGAATCCGGGCCGACCATCGCTTCTCCATAGCTCGTGGGTTCATTGTTGTCTAGCAACATGACCTCTAAGACAGGATTACGTACCACTCCGAAGCAGTACGCATCCTTGTCGACCCATGAGGTTTGGTAGTGACTTGATCCGAAGTTTCATGATCTCTATCACAAGCTTCTACTTCAATTGGTGTAGGTGCCATAGGAACAACTTCCTGTGCCCTGCTACACACTAGTTGAAGTGATGGTTCAACAACCTCATCAAGTCTCCACCATCCTCCCACTCAATTCTTTCAAGAGAAACTTTTCCTCGAGAAAGGACCCGTTTCTAGAAACAATCCTTTTGCTTCCGGATCTGAAATAGGAGGTATACCCAACTGTTTTTGAGTGTCCTATGAAGATGCATTTTATCCGCTTTGGGTTCGAGCTTATCAACCTGAAACTTTTTCACATAAGCGTCGCAGCCCCAAACTTTCAAGAAACGATAGCTTAGGTTTCTCTAAACCACAGTTCATACGCTGTCATCTCAATGGAATTACGTGGTGCCCTATTAAAGTGAGTGTGGTTGTCTCTAATGCCTAACCCATGAACGATAGTGGTAATTCGATAAGATACATCATGGTACGCACCATATCCAATAGGGTGCAACTATGATGTTCGGACACACCATCACACTATGGTGTTCCAGGCGGTATTAATTGTGAAACAATTTCCACAATGTCTTAATTGCGTGCCAAAGCTCGTAACTCAGATACTCATCTCTATGATCATATCATAGATATTTTATCCTCTTGTCACGATGATCTTCAACTTCACTCTAAAATTACTTGAATCTTTCAATAATTCAGACTTGTGTTTCATCAAGTAAATATACTCAACATCTACTCAAATCATCTGTGAAGTAAGAACATAATGATATCCACTGCATGCCTCAACACTTATTGGACTGCACACATCAAAATGTGTTACTTCCAACAAGTTTCTATCTTGTTTCATCTTACTGAAAGACGAGGCTTTTCAGTCATCTTGCCCATGTGGTATGATCTGCATGTCTCAAGTGATTTAGAATCAAGTGAGTCCAAACGATCCATCTGCATGGAGTTTCTTCATGCATATACACCAATAGACATGGTTCGCATGTCTCAAACTTTTTTAAAAAACGAGTGAGTCCAAAGATCCATCCGCATGGAGCTTCTTCATGCGTTTTATACCAATATGACTTACATGGCAGCGCCACAAGTAAGTGGTACTATCATTACTATCTTATATCTTTTGGCATGAAAATGTGTATCATGACGATCGAGATTCAATAAACCGTGCAAGACCATTGAAGGTATTATTCAAATAAACAGAGTAACCATTATTCTCCTTAAATGAATAAATGTATTGCGATAGACATAATCTAATCATGTCTATGCTCAACGCAAACACCAAATAACAATTATTTAGGTTTAACACCAATCTCGATGGTAGAGGGAGCGTGCGATGCTTGATCACATCAACCTTGGAAACACTTCCAACACATATTGTCAGCTCACCTTTAGCTAGTCTCTGTTTATTCCGTAGCTTTTATTTCGAGTTACTAACACTTGGCAACCGAACCGGTATCTAATATCCTGGTGCTACTAGGAGTACTAGTAAAGTACACATTAACATAATGTATATCCAATATACTTCTATCGACCTTGCCATCCTTCTCATCTACCAAGTATCTAGGGTGGTTCTGCTTCAGTGTCCATTCCTCTCATTACAGAAGCACTTAGTCTCAGTTTTGGGTTCAACCTTGGGTTTCTTCACTAGAGCAGCAACTGATTTGCCGTTCCATGAAGTACCCCTTCTTGCCCTTGCCGTTCTTGAAACTAGTGGTTTCACTAACCATCAACAATTGATGCTCCTTCTTGATTTCTACATTCGCGGTGTCGAACATTGTGAATAGCTCAAGGATCATCATATCTATCCCTGTTATGTTATAGTTCATCACGAAGCTCTAGTAGCTTGGTGGCAATGTCTTTGGAGAAACATCACTATCTCATCTGGAAGATTAACTCCCACTCGATTCAAGTGATTGTTGTACCCAGACAATCTGAGTACAAGCTCAATGATTGAGCTTTTCTCCCGTAGTTTGTAGGCTAAGAAGCTCGTCGGAGGTCTTATACCTCTTGACGTGGGCACGAGCCTGAAATCCCAATTTCAGTTCTTAGAACATCTCATATGTTCTGTGACATTTCAAAAATGTCTTCGGTGCCTCAATTTTAAACCATTTAACATTACCGAACTATCATGTAGTCATCAAAACGTGTATGTCAGATGTTCGCAACATCCACAGACCACGTTCGAGGTCCAGCACACCAAGTGGTGCATTAAGGACATAAGCCTTCTACTGTCCGCATAATTGCTACTGTCAACTTTCAACTATATTTTCTCTAGGAACATATCTAAAATAGTAGAACTAAAGCGCGAGCTATGACATAATTTGCAAAGGGCTTCTGACTATGTTCAGGATAATTAAGTTCATCTTATGAACTCCCACTCAGATAAGCATCCCTCTGGTCATCTAAGTGATTACATGATCTGAGTCAACTAGGCCGTGTCCGATCATCACGTGAGACGGACTAGTCATCATCGGTGAACATCTTCATGTTGATCGTATCTACTATACGACTCATGCTCGACCTTTCGGTCTCTTGTGTTCCGAGGCCATGTCTGTACATGCTAGGCTCGTCAAGTTAACCTAAGTGTTTCGCGTATGTAAATCTAGCTTACACCCGTTGTATGTGAACGTTAGAATCTATCACACACGATCATCACGTGGTGCTTCGAAACGACGAACTTTCGCAACGGTGCACAGTTAGGGGGAACACTTTCTTGAAATTTTAATGAGGGATCATCTTATTTACTACCGTTGTTCTAAGCAAATAAGATGCATAAACATGATAAACATCACATGCAATCAAAAAGTGACATGATATGGCCAATATCATTTTGCTCCTTTTGATCTCCATCTTCGGGGCTCCATGATCATCATCGTCACCGGCATGACACCATGATCTCCATCATCGTGTATTCATGAAGTTGCCTCGCCAACTATTACTTCTACTACTATGGCTAGCGGTTAGCAATAAAGTAAAGTAATTACATGGCGTTGTTTAATGACACGCATGTCATACAATAAATAAAGACAACTCCTATGGCTCCTGCCGGTTGTCATACTCATCGACATGCAAGTCGTGATTCCTATTACAAGAACATGATCAATCTCATACATCACATATCATTCATCACATTCTTCTTGGCCATATCACATCACATAGCATACCCTGCAAAAACAAGTTAGACGTCCTCTAATTGTTGTTTGCATGTTTTACGTGGCTGCTATGGGTTTCTAGCAAGAACGTTTCTTACCTACGCAAAAGCCACAACGTGATATGCCAATTGCTATTTACCCTTCATAAGGACCCTTTTCATCGAATCCGATCCGACTAAAGTGGGAGAGACTGGCACCTGCTATCCACCTTATGCAACAAGTGCATGTCAGTCGTTGGAACCTGTCTCACGTAAGAGTACGTGTAAGGTCAGTCCGGGCCGCTTCATCCCACAATGCCGCCGAATCAAGATAAGACTAGTAACGGTAAGCAAATTGAACAAAATCAACGCCCACAACTACTTTGTGTTCTACTCGTGCAAAGAATCTACGCAATAGACCTAGCTCTGATACCAATGTTGGGGAACGTAGCAGAAATTCAAAATTTTCCTACGTGTCACCAAGATCTATCTATGGAGAAACTAGCAACGAGGGGAAGGAGAGTGCATCTACATACCCTTGTAGATCGCTAAGCGGAAGCGTTCAAGAGAACGGGGTTGAAGGAGTCGTACTCGTCATGATCCAAATCACCGGAGATCCTAGTGCCGAACGGACGACACCTCCGCATTCAACACACGTACAGCCCGATGACGTCTCCCATGCCTTGATCCAGCAAGGAGAGAGGGAGAGGTTGGGGAAGACTCCATCCAGCAGCAGCACAATGGCGTGGTAGTGATGGAGGAGCGTGGCAATCCTGCAGGGCTTTGCCAAGCACCGCGGGAGAGGAGGAGGGAGAGAGGTAGGTGTCGGTGTTAAAACCGGCGGATCTCGGGTAGGGGGTCCCGAACTGTGCGTCTAGGCGGATGGTAACAGGAGACAAGGGACATGATGTTTTTACCCAGGTTCGGGCCCTCTCGATGGAGGTAAAACCCTACTCCTGCTTGATTAATATTGATGATATGGGTAGTACAAGAGTTGATCTACCACGAGATCAGAGAGTCTAAACCCTAGAAGCTAGCCTATGGTATGATTGTTGTTCGTCCTATGGACTAAACCTCTCCGGTTTATATAGACACCGGAGAGGGCTAGGGTTACATAGAGTTGGTTACAATGGGAGGAGATCTTCATATCATATCGCCAAGCTTGCCTTCCATGCCAAGGAAAGTCCTATCCGGACACGGGACGAAGTCTTCAATCTTGTATCTTCATAGTCCGGGAGTCCGGCCAAAGGTCATAGTCCGGCCATCCGTACACCCCCTAATCCAGGACTCCCTCAGTAGCCCCTGAACCAGGCTTCAATGATGACGAGTCCGGCGCGCAAATTGCCTTCGACATTGCAAGGCGGGTTCCTCCTCCGAATACTCCATAGAAGATGTTGAACACAAGGATAGTGTCCGACTCTACAAAATAAGTTCCACATGCCACCGTAGAGAGAATAATATCTGCACAAATCTAATCTGCTGACGTATTCTGTAACGCGACATCACGCCACGGCCAAGCCTTTATTCGAATCGTTTTATTGTTCCACCTCAGCGCATTTAGCGAGGCGGTTTCCTTGGCATGTCTTGTCAAAGCAGAGATCGTGTCCCCTTATTCCGGGATTCTCATCAATACGGGCGTGGGTAACCCAACCACGCCATTAACCGTGGCGCTTGGGAGATAAGCGAGTTTTATTGGGCTGGTGGGGGCTTACAGTCTCAGCCGCCCATATAAGGGGATAAGAATTCACCCTGTCCATTTACGCCTTCTTCCTCCTTTGCTTATCCATCCCTGCGCACTCGAGCTCCAGCGCCCAAGCCCACACTTCCCACCTCGACCTTTCTCCAATCATGTCCGGAGCGGGAGGTAGATGGATGGCCTCCTCCGTCACGGAGGGGCAAATCAAAAAGTTGAGGAAGGCCGGATACCTGTCTGACGATATCGCGCACCGGCTTCCCGAGGAGGGGAAACTCGTCCCCACCCCTGCGCCCCATGAGAGGGTCGTGTTTCTCCCCCATTTCCTCTGCGGATTGGGCTTTCCTCTTCACCCGTTTGTCCGGGGCTCATGTTCTACTACGGCATGGACTTCCACGATCTGGCCCCGAACTTCATCCTCAACATCTCGGTGTTCATCGTCGTATGCGAGGCCTTCCTCCGCATCCAGCCTCACTTTGGCCTATGGCTGAAGATCTTCAGCGTCAAGCCGAAGGTCGTGGGCGGACGTCAAGCGGAGTGCGGAGGCGCCATGGTGGGCAAGATAGCCAACGTTACATGGCTCGAGGGCACCTTCGTAGAGACCATCAAAGGATGGCAGTCGGGGTGGTTCTATATCACCAAGCCTCGTGACCCTGAATGGGCAGCGGCCCCCGAATTCCGATCCGGCATCCCCAGTCGGCTCACATCTTGGAAGGAGACGGGCCTGTTGTGGGGTAGTCCAGAAGAGGTGACCGGACTCCAAACCTGCGTCCGAGAACTGGTGAACAAGAAGGTTAAGCTTGTCAACGTAGTCCAGGTTATGCTCTTCCACCGGATTCTCCCATGCCAACGACGAGCCTTCACCTTGTGGGAGTTCGACCCGGCCCAGCACCGGACTCTGTCCCGGCTTTTCGACACAAAGCACGAGGATGCTTGGTAGGTGCTATTCAAGAACTCCGAGGTCTCCCCACCCGTTACTAAGGATCGCGGATTCTGCGCCAAGCGCCAAGCCACCGAAGTAAGCTTGCTTTTAGTCTTTCTCGGGACATTTGATTTTCATGGTTTGATTCCATGCAGGATCTAAACTCCTGCTCCTTTGATAGGACTGGAAGAGGACATCCGGACAGTTTGACTGCCCGACCCCTTTGCCCGAAGGCCCAGCAGACGTGCGCTTGACGAAGCTGCTAGTTCCGGCACCTCACGTGGTGTCGGAGAAGAAGGCCAAGAAGAAGGCCACGGGGACCCGAAAGAGTTCCCGGCGCCTGGTGGTGTCGGATTCATCGCCCGAAAACCCCTAAGCACCCTCCGCCTCTGAGGACGAGGAGGAGGAAGAAGAAGAAGAAGCCTCTCCCCCTCCAGCAGGGGGAGGAAAGAAGAGGAAGGCCGCCCCAACTAGGGAGGCTGGAGGGTCCAAGAAGGGGAGGACCCTTGTGCCGGACTACGCCTCCGATGCCGAAGACGGCGGTGAGGAATGGCCATCCAGGGTCAAGCCCCTGGCAAAATCGTAAGTATCCGGATACCAGAATAACTTATGGCGCTCCTCTGATGTATGGTACCTTCTGATGCCGAATTCAATTATGCAGTCCGCCCCGGGCTCAGCTCGGCGATTCGTCGAGCGGCTCCCTGGACTCGTCGGATGTGAATAGCGCTTCACTTCCGACGGCCTCCTCCCCTCTCCCTACAGACGACGCCGAGGTGGAGTCCCAAAAGGGGCTAAACCAGGAGGAGGTGGTCCTGGAGGCGCCACAAGGCGACCTCCCGGACTCCAGGCCCAAAGGGGGTAAAACCCCAGAGGGATCTAAGTCCGGCCCCGGGCCGGACACTGCTCCGGAACCAACAACGGTTCCAGAGTCAGGTAGGCGGCGCCTTCGTAAGAAAGGTGCGCCTACGACGCCGGCGGCCTCCGTCCAACCGGAGACGCCAGACAATTCGCTGGAGGTGCTTAACGGCGCCTCCATTGACGAGGAGCACCGCACTGTTATGAGTGCGGTGATTCAGAAGGTTCAGTCCGCCAAGAGCAGACTGATAGAAGCCTGTACCAGCCTGCTAACAGGCTTCGAGGTATGTAAAACATATAAAAATGTTACCGCATAGACAGTAGCCCCTGATGCTTAGTTCGGCGTTCAAAAAGAAAAGCCGAGCTGAGGATCTAAAAAGATATACGCAGGAGTCTAACATAAATATGTCAATATGGGAATGCAGGCTGCGCTGCTGACCTCTGCCGCACTGACTGCGGAGGTCGATACATTGAAGAAGAGCCTCGAGCAGTCCGAGAACGAGCTCGGCCGTGCCAAGAAGCAGTTCGAGGACAAGGAGGGTATGTAATACCGTATGTAAATGTATATAGAAATACCTGGCTGCAAATAATGACAAGACCAACATGAATGTTGTAGGGAACAGGACCGAGGTGGCGACCCTGAAGGAAGCGGTGTCCAAGGCCGAAAACAGTGCGGCCTTGGAGCGCGTCGAGCGAGAGAAATAGGAGGCGCGGGTGGCGGAGGTGCGGCAAGAGCTCCAGGCTCTCGTGGAGAAACACGAGTGTTTGGAGCGTGACTCGAAGACTCGAGAGACCGAGCTCGCCTTGGCTCTTGAGAGTGCCAAAACCGCTAAGGCCGAAGCCCATAAGGCCCTCCAGGAGATCGAGGCGATAAAGAAAATAGCGGCGGGTAAGGCATTCTTTATGCAAAGCAAGCATATACAAGTGAATTTGTCTGTTACTTACCCGAATCCGGAGCTCTCCAGGAGCGTTCGCCGATCTGCCCCATAGTGTGTCTGATGCTGCCGCGTTCTACCGAGCCGAGGGGGGAGCTCGATGGAAAAGGTGTTCTGGTCTCAATATGCTGAGGCCGGACATCCGGTGCCCCTGAGCGACCAGCTGAAGCAGCTGGTCGAGCTCCACAAGGTGGCCGAACAGGCCATGAAGGGCCTCATAATTCGGCTGTGGCCTGGAGAAGCCATGCCTGGGAGCTACTCCGGTCTGGTGCGGCGGCTGGTGGACGCTTGTCCATGGATTGAAGTCATCAAGCGCTCTGTCTGTATTGAAGGTGCCCGTCGGGCCCTTGCCCGTGCTAAGGTGCACTGGGGCAAGATGGACGCAGAGAAGCTTGTGACGGACGCGCCACCGCCGGGCAAGGAGTATCGCAAGCCCGAAATGTATTATAAGGGCGTCCTGAAGGGTGCCCACCTTATAGCGGGTGAATGCTCCAAAGATGTAATTTTTGAGTAGACTCGCATCTGTTATCCTGTACGCTGAAAACTTTGTTCATATGCATTAAGCAACGCTTGTTAATTTAAAATATTACCTTCTGTGCGGCCGTTTATCAAATCTGAGAGATGCAAGTCGTCGGCTTCTACCCCCATGCCACGAGTGCTGGGGTGTTCGGGATAAACCTGAGCGCTCTTGTTCCCATTCTTGGGTCCATCTAGGGAGGCGCTCAGCACAACGAACAAGGCCGTCGGACTTATAATGCTTTATCACTCTCACTTAGCCATAGAATTCTATAATTTTAAATTTCGATGAAGCCCCTAGTATTCGGAAGACCGAGTTCGGGGCGCTATCCACGCCTAGGCCAGATAAATCGGCTCCTCGCTCTAAGCGGCATAAGTCTTTAGGGACTCGAAAAACCTTGCGAACAGCGACCGGTCTCTCGCACTATCATGACAGTCAGTTTTAGCTTTCTCTACTGAGGTGTTAACCCAGCTCAACTGGGGCACAATCGTAGTAGTTCTCCCAGCGCTACCTTAGCCAACATTGCGGAACGTAAGGTACCAAAACATGGGAGCCGGGCAAACCCAACTATTGACCCAAGACATGATTCGGAGCCGATGCATATAGTGCTATAAGTTCGGGGTGCCGCACTCGTGAGAGTGTTCGGTCTTCTCACACCTTTATTATGGGGTGCTTAAGCCCCTGGTGTATTGGCTGTACCAAAGCATATGGTTGCATAATATCATGATTGAACATATTTGTATAAAAATAGACGAATACAATAATAGATAAGAGCCATGTATTGTTTATTAGAAAGGGGCTGCTATGAAAGCAGAACAATACAAATAGTGCGATAAGCAAGAGATGGGATTATTTGACATGTCCCCCTCCAGGGGCCAGCCGTGAAACTTTTAAGTAAAACAGGTATTTAGCTCGTTATAGAGACCACCTGGACATTTGACGTGGCTTGCTCTCTCCCTGGCTGTTGCATCGTGTGTTCGGCGAGTGTATTGCCGGATAGGCCTTCCGGATAGTTGGGTCCTGAAAGTATAAG